>NC_048906.1:1363065-1482569 GCF_011077185.1 Oxyura jamaicensis
CGGGAACGGGACCGGGAGCGGGCCGGGACGGAGCGGGACAGCGCGGAGCGCAGCGGAGCGAGGCCGGGCCCGGGCCGGGCCGGGCCGGGGGAGCGGCGGTGCGGGGCCATGCCATGCCCGTAGGGAGAGATGCCTTTTGGAAATGGAGACACTGGATCACAGCGCAAACATGGCGTCCCCGCGGCGCGGCTGCCCCTCTCGGGCTGGTGCCTGCTCTGCTCCCTGCTGTGCGGGGGGCTGGCGGCCAGCAGGACCCCCCCGGCCCCCGCCTGCCAGCCCTGCGCCGCCGACTGTACCTGCGCCGGCGGCCGGCCCGGCGCCGCCTGCATCGCCAACTGCTCGGCCCGGGGGCTGCAGCGCCCCCCCGGAGCCCCCCCGGCCGCCACGGCCCTGTGAGTACCGCGGGGCGGCGGGGCCGGGAGCGGGGCTGCTCGGGCTGCGTGCTGCGGGGGGGACGGCACCAGGGACGCCCGGGGAAGTTGGTCTGGGGGGGCGGCGGCTGCGGCGTTAGGCGGCCGCAGAAGGGAAAAGGGCTTCGGGACGCGGGGCTGCGGCGCTGCTCGGCTCCGGGAACGGGAGCGAGGTGCCCGGCACGGTGCTGGTGTCCGGGCGGTGACGGCCGCTGGGCGCCCCGGCACGCACCTGGAGGTGTGCTGCCAGGGGCCGGCCCCGACATGGTGCTCCCCAAATGCTGGTGGCCCGCGGGGCAAGGGAGACCCCCCCCGGGGTGGTGCAGAGCAGAGCTCCCCGTGGGCACAGCCAGGGCAGCCGGGGGTGTCTGGGGTGCTGGGGGCTGCGAGTCAGAGGGGAATGGCAGGGGGGAACTGTGGCAAGAAATGAGCAGCTGGCTTAAACGCTGTGCTGTACACGGCAAGTTAAAAAGACTCGATTCAGAAGTTCAAATCAAAATTTTGTGGCACAAGTGCTAGAATGGGATGACTGTTGTGCTGGTGTCCAGGTCCTGACTGTTGTTTTGGGAACATCAGCCCAAAAGCTGTGTGTCTTGGAGGGGCATTAGAGCAGCCCGTGTGCTCAGTCACTTCGAGTTACTGTGCGGTTTGATAAACGGCAAGGGGAGAAGCTGTGGGGTTTGTTTGTTTCTTTTTTTTTTTATTATTTTTTTCTTTTTTTTTTCCAATTTAAATTTGCTCTATATATGGAGTAACTTTCGTCTTCTTGAGGAGACAAAAGCTTTGAGTGATTCATGTAGGAAAGATGACGTGGGGTCCGGCATGATAGAAGAATCTTACTTGAGCTAATTTCTACTGGTGTTTCAGTAAGTTAAAGGTCTGCTTTTTCTCTTCTGAGTTTCCACTTTGTAGTGTCAATATAGATTGACAAATATTGCAAAAGTCAGAAATACCACAGAAAACATTAAATCGGCAAGATGCATCTTGATTAACTTCGGGAAAGCACACAACCTGTATGACCAGCAGATGAGGTGTTTTCCAAGTGTTTACTTACATGACAGGTTTCAACTTTTCCAAATAAAACTATTGTTTTGTCCAGAAAGTCCCTAACTGGGTGAGGCTCATTTTTACTTAAGGCTTTCTGAGGTTGCGTTATCTGTTGTCTGTTAGACCTGTGGGTCTGCTGCTCCGGAGGCTGAACGTGCCGTCACAGCGGAGGTGGAACGTGCCAGGGCTTTGCTGGTCACTTGTCCAGCAGCCTTCTGAAGACTGCCTGTGGCGGGTCGCTCTTTTGGCTGTTTTAGCATTTGGGGCTATTACAGTGTGTTTTTAGGATTATTAATTTTGGTAGTAAGTGTTTGAGACTGTTTACGTTATTGTTGTTCAGAGGTGTTGAGTTATAAAAGCTCCCAGACCATTTAGGATTGGATCCTGCTATGCAACGACAAATTGAAGATAGACATAAAGCTCAGGCGGGTCAACAAAACGAAGTGTCCCGAGTGTGGGAAGAGGGAAGCTACTAAAGCAAATTGACTGAAACGGCAGGGTGGCATTACTGATGTTTTCTTCCATTTTTCAACGGTGAAATAATTGCTTACAGCGCTGTTGAGAGCAGTGTGTTAAGGGGAAGAGCTGTGCTCCACTGAGGAATGGCCGTCACCCTGTAGCGGACGGATGGTGAGGTCCCTTGTCAGCCAGCTGATCGTCTGGTGTGTGTAGTCACGGCTCAGCTGAAAAAACATGTGCTGGTAATCTTCTAGTGACCAGTGAAGATGTGCTGAAGTGGTCTGCTGTGGCACGCAGGTGTCCTCTGGGGAGTTTACTTCCCTGATTGATCTGACAATGATAAAGAAGGCAGGTGTGCTTAGGTTGTTGTTATAGCCTTGAAAGATTTACAGATAAATTTTGGTTGGGGTGAGAGGGACTGTGGCTCGTGACACAGTGAAGTTATGCAACCAGTTTTATCTACGTATTTCACTTTTACTGAACACCAACACATTAGGTAAATGATGCTTTTAATAATTTGATGCCTGCTCTCTCATTAGAGGAAAAAATTATATCTCAACAAAATATTGCTTTGTTATTACTCTGAAATGAGAACAGCCTTTAAGAAGGCAGAGTTCAGCAAATTACCGTCACCAAAGCTCCCTGATTCTGCGGCAGGCGTGTGCCAGCAGTTGCGCTAAGCAAACGTGACACCGTACCGCACTGTGCAAGTAAGGCCTAGGAAATGAATTCCTCTTGTATCCGGCATCGTGGACCTAGCAACTCTGCAAAACAAAATGCCAACTTTGGCAGCGCTGTTACTATGAGTACAGAAGAAATGCCACATGGAGGAATCACTAAGGAAATAACCTCTGCTGCTTGCAGGCGTAGTGTCCAGGCAGACCCAACGGGGATGTTGGCCCCAGCCCGCTGCTGCAGCTGGCTTCTCAAAGCGCAGTGCAGCGTCTGGCTGGAGGCAGGAGCAGAGCCTGTTTTTTTTTTCCGAAGTGTCTGCAGTGTGCAACATGAAAACTGTGCTTCAAGAGCAACGCGCTTCAAGTGGCAACGTTTGCACCTCGGAGATTCTCCATCTGAGAAATGTTCTGCTCTGATCTATCTGCACGTGCGTTGCTTTCAGGGCTACTGGGTTTTGTTCACGTTTACTTTCAGACCTGGCTGTTTCATGGGACGGTGTTGCCTCTTTCATTCCTCAGCTGGAAATAAACCTCACAAAGATTTTCTGACTTTCCCCTGCAAATATTGACCATTTCTGGCATATCTTTAGTATCGCGCTAGTTTTGAAGTGGAGATTAGAATCTCGATTTGTAAGACTGTAGAGCTGAAGCTCCCTTATTTTTCCTCCCTCATTAATGTTGAGCACTATTTGTGGATGGGCAAGAAAGAGAAGGTGAAAATATCAGAGTGGCTCTGCTATCGCCACACGCCTGCATAAGCTTTGCAGGTTTGGGGGTCATTCATCCAAAACCCAGCGTGTGGGTTTTTTTGTTTGTTTGTTTGTTTTTTGTAGATTTGGCAAAGAGTCCTGGGGTGACGCTGCCCAGCTGGTGACTTCACCTAAGCAAACCTTCTAAAAATAAACAGATTCCATGATTCAAGAACCTACAGTCTGTAATAAGTCTTTAAATTGCAAGAGTTGGCAATGGTCAGTAGGTTTTGGTATCGTTACACGATGCAGTAAAAGCTATTTCAAAGTTCAAGGTGTCTTCAAAAGCTATTGGAAAAAAAATCAAATTAAAAGTAAAATCCAGTTCAAGTAAAACCACAAGCTGTGGAGTGTCTGTACAATGCCGTCCAGTCTACAAAGGCAAAATAGATTAACTTCTGTTTCTAGAAAAAATGTAAATAACTTGGAATGGCATTCTCATAAGAAGCCATATCCCTAGTGAAAAGAAGGCTGTGTTTCTCTTCTGTAAGGAATTTTGGAGGGGAAAAAGGCCTAAATGAGGTGCTAGATAAATATTTTGCAAACAAGATTCATTCAGCTTGTGGAAGGAACCAATCACATAAGCAAGTTGTAAATGCAATTAAAGCACCAAACAAGGAGGCAATTCTCGATCATTCTATTGGAGCATAATGGTTTCTGGTGTTAGTGAAGTGTCACCGTGATGCCATCACAGCAATGGCACGAGCACGAGGTTTGGGTTATTTATTATGCTGCTTCCTTCTGTTTCGGGGAAGTTTGAGTGCTGATCCCATGACTGAGAAGTTTACCTGGAAACCTTGGCTTTTTTTTTTTTTTTTTTTTTTTTTTTTTTTGCTGGTGTTTAAAAATGTAGTAGAAGAAAAGGTGGTGGTTGCAGGTGTTCCAACTCCTTGGCAAACGTAATAAAATAGCCACGAGCAGCATCGAAGTGTCTCACTTCTTGGCCCCGGGATCTCAGTGGCTGGAGGGCCCTGCCTTGGAGGGGAGCTTTTGGAGCAGTAATTCCTTCCCCTATTCACCATGGAGAGATTACAGGCATGTGACAACTTCTGGTATTAGTAGAAAGGATCGTGGCAGTGCTCACCTTATATTTTGGGGTTCCTTTGACATCTGGTGTATATATATATATATTTTTTTACCTGATACTGTTTTTACATTGATTTTTTCCTCGTATTGCCTGTGATTTTAAAGTTTACTGGTGGTGTCTCAATTCATCTGTGGCCTTTTCCCCATTGGAGTGAAAGTGTGGGCCCAGTCCTGCCTCTCTCCTCCTGCTGGCAAGCCCCCTCCAGGTCTCTCTCAGGTGTCACCCAGCTGCTTCGTTACACTCTCGCCTACAGGGGGGTTAAGCAGAAAATCATTGATCGGAAGGTGGGCTGGAGCAGACTCATCTGGTTTGTTGATGCTTCGCTCCCTGCTTGCCATGTAACGGAATCCCTTGTTCTACCTCATGTGCCACAGTTTCCACGCTGTGGTTTCCACGCTACGCCTCTGCGTCATCCTTTCCTCATTTCTTCAAGCTTTGTAGTCTTTTGATTGATCACTGCAGTTCGGCTTGATTTCGTGTCTTGCTTTTATTTACCCCACATGTCCCCAGACTGTACAGCTGGGAGCTGTACAGAGGTTCTCACTCTTACCGTGGGGGACACGGCAATGTGAAATAGTCCCCCCATAGCCAGCAGCAGGGTTTGGGCAGTCGCTGTCAGGCTCAGAAAGAACATTTCTGTCCCTTCCGTGGTGTGCACTTGGCGGCTCTGCTGGTGGGCAGCGCCCGAGGCACTGTCGCTGTTCGGAAGGGTTTTTTTTGCCCACCCTTCTCCCCGGGGTCTTGCAGAGATCGGGCTGAAGGCCTGGCGAGCGACATCTGTGCTGCAGAGCTGCCGGCCGCGCTCCCCTCGCAGCTTCTGCCACCTCCACGCCCTGCCGCGCGTCACTGCCTGTCCAATGGGAGGGCGAAGGCTTCGCATCAGACCTCCCCGGTCCTTAGTCCTTACCCCACGTTTGCACTGAACAATTAGCTTGTTTTTCATATCAAAGGGCTGTTGTTTGCTTAGACACCGAATCTGTGTTGGTGTCTCTGTTTGCCAAAACTAAAAATGTCAATTTGAAACATAACATTAGTTTTTGCTTTGCAAAGAGCACAGAGAGGAGAAAAAAACAAAACAACAACAAAATAAACCAAAACACACAATTACCACCATTCCCATTTTTTCAAGGATAACTATTGTCAGGAAGAGTTTCAGCAACATGCAAGTTGACCATCCGTAGCATTTGTGGTAAATTATAGGAACCATGACCAGTAAACAGATTTTGTCCTCACTTTTCCAACTGCTCCCTTTCTCCCGAAAGATTGCATCAATTGAATGATGTGCTACCACTGAATTTAAACAGAGGTAATCAGAACAAACTAAGCACAGTGTTCTGGAGTCAGCTGTTCCCTGCCTGTCTGAGGGTAAAAATAGTTCCCCTCAGGTTAGGAACAAGCACGTCTCTTTGGCTTCCTGGCATCAGGCCTAGTAAAAACTTTAATAAACTGAGATCAGAGAGGAAGCTTCAGGTGTGGTATACGTTGCTGTCTTCGATGCAGTGTCATTTTTAATTTAATTGGAAGCCTGTGGTGAGAGAGCGTGACAGGCCGGTTTGGTAGCAGTGCTCGATGGAAGAGAAACGATGTTCAGTTAGTAGCAGGGCATCTCCCACCCAGGGCGTTGTTCAGTTGGGGTGCACGCGTGTTAACGCTGGGTCCCGCTCTGCCACCAGCCCCAGAGCCATGGGCTGCCCCCCCCGGAGCCGTGGGCTCCCCCAGCAGCACGGTGCCGAAGGTGCCGGCTCTGCTCTTTGCTCCAGTGTGATCAGAAAGTTGTGCTGACCGACGGCAGATGGCCTGCAGCAGCTCTGGGTTTTGATGTGCCTACGGGGCAATCTGTAGTGACACAAACTGTGGCTCCAAGCCAGGAGTCAGCCAGTCCTTTCCTGTTCATTGGGAAGTGCGCCTGGGCACCATCCCATGCCCTTATTTCTTCTAGCTGGCGGGGTGACTTGCATTCTGCCCTCCTATGCAGACAAATCCTTGTATCAAGAAACAAACGGCATTTGGCTCAGTGTAATACTTTGCATGTCTGTGATGAAGTCATGAGGTCAAATCGCTGGTTTGAAACGGAGATTTCCAGGGTGGAGCTTGTAGCCATGGGTGGAACATGTGCCCGCTTCCCTGGGCAGAAGCCGCTGATGGTGCTCGCAGATCCCCGCAGTCGCCTCCTCACCGTTCCTTGCAACATCTGCTGGCAGTACCTCGGCCCTGGCTCCTGCAGCATCCACACTGCTCTGGGCTTCTCTAGCAGGGAAACAGATTTCTGCAGACCCCAGAAGCAAAGGAGCATTTTTCTCTGCAGCTTTGAGACGGGCAGTGCTTCTGCTTCCTTTCCCTTGTGTGGGGGCTTGGATGGGATTCCGTAAACATCTTTCCCTGCCTGGTCAAGGGGCACTGGTGGTGCTGGGAATGGGTTAAATAGGTCCTGCTGCAGCAAATGCTCCTTGTCGAGAGGTGGGAGTGGCTCTCTAAAAAGAGGATCCAGGGTGTGGGTTGAGTCCTCCTGAGGGAGGGACCGGGGGAACAGCTAAGCCTGGGAAAGCAGAGCCGAGAGCCCGGCCGAGCTGTTGCGTTGGCCAAAGCTGTTAGTTTCTCTCTCAAAGCCACGCCTCGGGAAGGAGGTGGAGTGAGTCCGGCCCAAAGC
Organism: Oxyura jamaicensis; assembly: GCF_011077185.1. Taxonomy (NCBI): domain Eukaryota; kingdom Metazoa; phylum Chordata; class Aves; order Anseriformes; family Anatidae; genus Oxyura; species Oxyura jamaicensis. The sequence goes on from NC_048906.1 coordinate 1,370,139, forward strand.
GTGCGGATTTGGGTTTAGGTCAGGTTGGTAGGAGCTCTGTGCCTCGTCCCACCAGGACGTTGTGCTGGAGCTGCGTGTGCTCCTTGCTGCGTGTGCTCATGCTGTGCCGCAGGCAGGTCCGGGGCTGGGAGCTGTCAGGCAGCAGGGGCATGCGAGGAACGCGGAGCCGAGCCAGAGGGATCCTTGTGCCGTGCTGCAGCCATGTGAGCACGCGGGTCCTTCTAAGAGCTGGAAAAAAAAAAAAAAAGTTCTTTTTAACGTATTTATTTTCGTAGGGCAAAGTCATCGTTTTTTGAAAGAGCACTCCAGAAGTGGCTATTTTTGTACTTGTGTGCTCATCGGCTTGCCTCACAGCTGGGCTGGTTACGTTTGAAGGGCTGAATACGGTTTAGCCTTTCCAAGCATGGCCTAGATAAAACAGATGTTCCGATTCCCGTCTCTGCTGCTGACGCTCCCATATGCCACATTTCCGACGGGAGGACCCCCTGCTGGCACGCAGGCCCAGCACCGTGTGTGGTGGAGGCCCAGCGCCCCGTGCCGTGCGTGGGGCCCAGTGCCAGCACCCCCTGTCCTGCTGGCAGCGGGGACTAGAGCGCTGTCAGAAGGGGAGTGAATGTTGGTGGGTTTTGCCTCATGGGTCGCTTCTGTGCTATTTATGAACGGCTTTCACGTGCAGAGGCTTCTGTAGCTGCTTGTGAGCAGGGAGAACCATCGGAGCCAGGCTCTTCAGCCAGTGCCAGGCTGTCCATGGGGTGATAAAATGATGGTCGCGGGCCCCATACCGCAATGCGTGCTCCCAGCACAGAGCATATGTGCCGCATTTCCTCTCACGGGGCTTAGAGCTATGGGAACAGTCAGAAGCCGCAATGAGATGCAGAGTAGAGAGTCTCCAAGACAAGTGTTGCAGCCACCTCCGCTGCACAGAGCTGTGCTCTCCGCTCCCTCAGACACCTCTGCGTAAGCTGGCTTTCTTCATCAGAAAGAGGAGGGCAGGGATCTGGGGACAGTGTCTCGTCATCCACAGACGTATCGTCATCCACATCTCGTCATCCACAGACGCACAGGAACATTGGGAAGGCATCGTGAAAGGATCCTCGCTCTGTCTGCGGCAGCGCAGTGAGCGTAGTGTGCTGCCTGCAGCATGGAGCTGGCCCTCGGCAGAGCTGTATTTCACCCCAGATGAAAAGTGTTGGAAAGCCTTCTGGAAAGAGTGAGTTTTCAGAAGGGGAAGTTTGGATATGGAAAGAGCAATCAACTGGCACCTTTATTATTTTGTATCGCTGGGCCACTTCAGGGATCTCATAGGATAGGCACCGTAGTGAAGAGCCTGGTCTTGCCCAAGGACTGCAGATTGTTCATGCAGGGTGATTCCCTGGGAGTAAAGCTTCCATCTGAAAAATATCTTGGCTCCTGACCAGCCCTCTGCGAAGCAGTTTTGGAGGACAGCTCATTATTGCTACCTTGGTGATTTTCTAGAAGAGAACTGTTACATAAAGCAGCAAGTTTGTGACTCCATTAGTCAGGATCCCTTCTCAGCTGTTTCACTACAATATTAAAAAATAAAAGGGGGGGGAATGGGGGGAGGTCTCTGTGTCCTCCCAGACACAGGTGGTGACTGCAAGTAGAGAGCCACTGAAATGAGCAGTGACATTGGCCAGAGATTCATAAGTAATGAATTAAATCTGTGCAGATCAAAGGTTTCTATCAGAGTGTGGGAACATTATTTTACTCCGACAGAGGGAAAACATGAAGTCATTGGCTTTACGTCCTGAACGTTGTCTAGATTTGCAACCCCTGATTGCATAGATCAGTACAAAATTTGTATCAGAAGTCTTTAAAAAAGTCAATGAAAACAAAATGAAGGTACTAAGACAAAAGCTAGAAGTGTCTGACAGTTAGACTTTGTTAGTCTTTCAGTTGCATTAAGAAAATTTGCTGTAGCTAATATAAGCAGTGGATTGGGTTCACACCAGCATTAAGCAAAGACTTTGCTAAAGAAAAAGAAAAAAAATGCTGCCACTTTGTGCAATAAAGCTGTTGTAGGGCACAGAACATACTAGGACAGGACCATGGAAACAAAGCTTGGGTGGTACTTGAGGCTCTGCTAGACCGACAGAATACAATTCCCGAATTTTAATTTAGAAAGAAGACACACCCCATCTTTTACAGGGAGTGCCAACAGCATCATTAGTTCTCGATTTTTTACTTCATACAAGACAAAACAACTTCAGTAGCATGACAGTCAGAGCCTGAACTCTGAGGCCCATGGCCCTCGCAGCTGCCCCTGCTTTCAGTCATTGCATCCAGCAGTAATTTCTTGAAAAGCTTTCTGCATTTCCAGTGCTTGCAAGAGAGTAAACGGTAAGGGTAGTAATGCCGCTGTCCTTGGACAGTTTAGGTTCTGATCACACTCGCAGATTGCATCTGATACAACCAACAATTTAAGTTGCATTGGATTTTTTTTGCGCTGCGTGCCATGAGCCATGTTATGCAGCCAGCCAGGTTGGAGGATTGCCCTCCAGGATGGTTTAGGTTTGCAGCATTTAAAAGGTTAATTACAGCTAGACATCGGATCTGTAAAACAAGCCAACAAGGCCCACTGCTACATTCTGGCTTCCTTTGGATTAACTTTGACAACTCCAAGTCTGTAGCATGATCTTTGGAGAGAATCGGGTGAGGAAACTACGTTTGAAAAATAATCTCCAACACCCCCACAGGACACAAAACTCTAGCTACTTGGGAAAGACATTTCACAAGGCATCGGAGTGTCCTGGATCTTTTGAGGGCCTGCAGCCCTACTACTCCAAATCCTCTCCTCTTGCCGGTGGTTGGTCTGATCAACAACACGGAGGCCTTTTTGTCCCTGTGCCCACTGACACCTCCTGTACTCTCCTAAGGAGAGAGGAAATGAAAGTGGAGCCAGTGTTTTGTGCATTGGCTTGCCGGGCAATTCCTGAAATTGCTAAGTTCTGCAGCAGCCCTGGAGGCTGTGTACAGCATGCTTAAGGCCATGATTTGTTTCTCCTTCTGTCCTTCTCTCCTCCACAATCAGGGAATTGAAGTGCATACCTTAGTTTGGGAAGAGAGCCGAGCTACTGGGGGCAGTGTTGTCTAACAGCTGGAACGCAGGGGAAAGCAGGACTTCTTGCTTTTGTTTTCAATTCTGACCCTGGTTGCGTGGGCTGGGCTCATTGACTCGGCTGCAGTCAGTCTCCCCTGTCTGAGCAATGGGGCTGATGTGTCCTTGCCTCATGGGAGTATTGTAGTGGTTATTTATGGGAATTAAGTGCTTGTGGAAGGCTTAAATGTGTGGCTGCTGGATAGATGCCCTGGATTTCTAATTCCTACTGCTTGGTGCTCTGCCATCCTTGTGAGAAGGCAGCAAAGCATTGTCCTGTACCAACTCCCAGGATGCTGATTCTGCAGCCTGAGCAAGGTGCAGGGCAGGGCAGCAAAACACAGGCTTTTGCTCATTTTGGTGGTTTATGGGTGACCTTGCTCCTGCCCTCCTGCTTCAGCCCCACCATGCAGTCATGCCCCAAACGAAGCACACAGCCCTGTGCTCTGCTGGTGCGTACGGTGCGGCAGGTGTCGGAGCCAGCTGGATCCCGCTGTGCTGCTGTAGCCATCATTTTCCTTTTGAACGCATCTGCAAAGAGAAAAGTCTGGTTTGCTGCCCAGTTTTATTTTAGCTTCGAGGCAGTGCCATCAGTTTCCCAAACAGACGTCCCAGCCCCAGATATGAAGTCTGTGCTGGCTCCAGGGTGCCAGCTCCTGAGAAGATCATGGCTGCGGGCTCCCCGCGGGAAGGACGTGGGGCCGGGGCTGATGTCCTCACCAGGAGCAGCCCGAGGAGAGGAGCCGTGCAGCCCCAGGCTGCAGGTGCAGATGTGACTGCACAAGGCCAGAGCCGTGCTGCTAGGACAGGATGGCCCGTGCCAACCGGCAGGCTTTTGGCCATGTTCGTGATCCTCGCTGCCCTCTGCGGGGAGCAAGGCCCGGGCTCGGCCTGCGGTGCTGCTCCAAGCACCCTGCCTCAGCCAGGCACCATTTTACCTCTGCCAGGCACCATTTTGTCACGCCAGTGGCCATCTTACGCAGCCGTGAGGAAGCTCTGGCTCTGCTGTGCTACCTCCCCATGCCCCTGCGGGCAGGTCTGTGTGGTGTTAACAGTCCAGCCCTGCTCCCTGGCCCCAGGCAGCCCTCCTGGGTGCCCTCGGGCAGCAGGTCTGGGGCAGGCAACCTCGCAGCCACTTGGGGCCCGTCGTGGCACTGCGGGTGGCCGGCAGTGGTGTGGCCTCGCAGGCGGGCCTCTGGGGATGTGAGGTCTGTCTGGGCTGGGGCAAACCTCCACGTGTCCGCCTCCTTTCCTGCCTTGCACCGCTGTGGTCTCTGTCGGCTCCACGAGCAGTTGGCACCTGCTGGGCACGCAGGTCCTCGGGCTGTGCATACCTCGCCGTGAGGCCGGGCTCAGCTGTAGGGTAGGGGTGCCGTGAGCCCTGTGTTTGGGGCTGGGCGTCCCACGGGACCGAGTCGGCTGCCAGCCTCGGGCTGCGGAGCTGGGCCTGCCGCCGCCGTGCGGGTCCGGGATCCGGCAATCAGTAGCTCTTGGCTGTGGCGCGTACTGTGGGATCCCTGCTGTTGTTTGTTTGTTTAATGGTGGCTGATTACAGGGAGAGGAGACTGCCCCTTTTCCACCTCCTTAGGGGTGCGCTTCGGTATTCCTACTGGGAGTGCGAGGACGCCTTGATCCTCTGCCTAATCAAACTGACTGGAGGGCACTAACAGCCGTGTTTCGGCCGCGCTGCTGCCACTGCAGCCTGGAGTGTGGCCTTCCAGGGGGAGGGGGGTTGTCTTTTACAATGTGAAACACATTTCAGCAGCAGTGTGTTTTTTTTTTCATTGAATCTAGAGGAATAAAAGCCCCCAGCAGGAGCCTTGAGCTTACTGTTCAGATGAGATACAGGCCTGTGGCAGGGATAGGTCCCAGATCTCCTGGCAGCAGCTCAACCACTGCACTTGTTTCTTTTAAGTTCCCGGGGTCCTAATTCTTCCTGTCTCACGGGCAGTCTGGCGGCAGCGCAGGCGGCGTTGACAGCCTGTGAGGAGCACACGAGCTTGCCGCGAGTGGCAGAGCATCAGCACAGAGCCGTGTGTGTGGTGTGGCCGTGAGAACGGTCCCGTCAGATTGATGTCACTGAATTAATCTACAGAACTGAAGAGCGTGGGTGATTTGTGTGTTGTGAGTCTGCTTTCTGCACAGGCCACAGGTGGGTGAGAGCCTTGGCCTTGGCAGCATCAGGTCCTGGCTTCTGCAGAGCAGTGTGTTGGTCCTGCCCCTCATTTCAGGGGCACCACGCTGTGCTGAGCAAGGGCTGCTCTTAAACCCTGCTTGGCTGCCAGCGTGTGCAGGCCATGAAATACTCCGGCTCTCATACTGCGAGGTCAGGTTTCTGGGTCTTGGGACAGTGGGAGTCCACATATTTCAGCTCTCAATATACAGCTTTAGCTATGACCTGAGTGCGCTGTGGAGGTCCTGGTGTTGAGCAGCCTCAGCAGACATCTATTCTGGTGCACAGGCTGAGGCTGCACAGGGACTCAGCACCACTAATTGATGAAACCCAGCCCTAGCAATGGGTGTACAATAGCCATTTACTCGCATGTCGCGCTTTATGCCAGGGACTATGATGACAGACTGTGGAAGTAAGTGGCTTTCAGCAGATGCCTGTAAAACTGTAAAACTTTACAGACAGTCTTATAGTGGGAACTTCAGGACTTTTAGTGTTGGGCCCAAAGACTTTCTGTCCTGACAGCAGAACAGGGCTTTCAGGGCTCTGACCTACTACCAGTCTTTGGATAATGAGGAAGAAGCTGGTGGACTAAGTTCCTGACATATCAGCAGCGCTGGCATCTATTCGTGTGTAAAGCTCAATTTAAAATGCAGAGATTCAGTTGTATTTCTGCTGCATGATACCTTGCATGGTATGTGTGGGCTTGCAGAAAAGACCCAAAGCTCTGGAAAATGTTATTTGTATGTGTACGGCTGTGAGCCCTGGACAGGACTGGGACCTCCTAGTGCTGGGTACCATGCACAGGCATGCTGAATAACAGACTTTATCCTCGGGATCTTGTGATAGAAATAGACGAGGCAAAAGGAAATCTTCCTGTTTTACAGCTGGTTAAGGCTGTAAAAGCTTTATGTGCACAGGGAGTGAGCAACTTACTTGAGGTCCTACTGGCAGTGTGTCAGAGCCAGGCCCTGAGCCCTCAGGATCTTCTGAGGTGCCGCTGAGTGCGATAAACGTGGGCTTGCAAGTGCACATGGGGCTGATCTGCCATGAAGATCTCGTGGTGTGAGTGCAGGATTACATCTAGGTGACACTGCTCTGAGGCATCTTCAGACTGGAGAGCTGTAATCAGTTTTGTCCTAGTCCCGAATGCAGCACAGCGTGGCTTAGATGTGGTTCATTTTGGAGTGGGGAGAACAACACCTAGTCACCGTGTTCTTTTGCTGCCTCGCAAAGAGCTGTCCTTGCTCCAGACCCTGTTCCTGGTGTGCGTGGAGGCCCTGCTTCTGCAGGCCTGTGTGGGGACTGCTCCTCTGTGCTGACCTCCAGGAAGCAGGATTCGTTCGGAGAAGTTTGGTGTGACAGGCGGGAGGAACAACATTTCACCATGAGTTTGTGCCGGGGTTCTGGATTAATCATTGCTGCAATTAATGTGTTTTAGCTCAAAGCCAGAGCCGTCTGCATCACCTGACCGCTCTACAGGCAAAACCAACAGGGTATCAGATTTTGGCATGGCTGCGCTACCCGGAAGCGGGGTTTCTGCAAGGCACGAGGGAATGGAGAGCAATGGTTAATCGGCAGGATGGAGTTAATCATTCACTGAATTCCTTAGCTACAAACCCTTTCCTCAGTAATTTTTTGGCGCGTTGCTGGAAAGGAAATTGGGGTATGCGAAGCAAAACCATGCTTAACAAGTCACAGTAGCCCTGGTGTGTGTAGGATTTCTTGCTTTTTGCTGAGGGTGGAGCTCTCCTGTGGGAGGAGATGCTTGAATGAGCTGATAGAGCTGAGCGGTGCTGGGAAACTTGATGGATCTGCACCTTTCTCTTAGGATGCACGTGCCAGAAATTGGGATTGAAAAAGGAAATGTCTGGCCTTTCACCTACCTGAGACCCAAGGCAAAGATCTGTATTTTTCTTGCAGCAGTCAATGGTATCAACAACACCTCAAACAGAAGTGGGAAAACTTAACTTAATAAACTAGCTAGGATGCAGTTACTCAGAAGAGTCTGGCTTTGCCAGCCAAAACATGAGTCAGCCACCACTCATAAATCTCAAGATTAAAAATAAACCAAAAAAGGCCAAATGTTGCCTTGAGCCTCGAGTCCCATGTCAGCGACATCTGTATCTCCTAGAAAGGAAATGTATTTATAAAACCCCAGCAAAATAAAATGGAAAAAAATAGAGATTAGGATTTAATGCCACGATTTCAGGAGTCAGGTTTAAGGAAACCATCCCTTCTCTAATGGCAAAGCTCAATGCATCTTCCAGGTCCCCTTGTGTTGAAGTGGGTTGGGAAACGGGCATCTAGAGCCATGTACCATGGGACATGACATGGGAGTTGGTTGGGATATCAAGTGAGGCTGATAGAGTCTTTGTGGTTGCTAAAGACGCAGCCAAAATTTTGAAGGTCATTTTTAGAGGATTAGTCCCATGATCAGAAGGATTATACGATATTTCTGCTGTTTAGCAGTAAATATTTAATCTGTAGGTAACCCAAGGCTGAACTGATTACTGTGCCAGACAGAGCTAGCCTTTGAACAAGGAATCTGGGTCTGTCTTCCTTCTTCCCAGCCCTGATTCACCTCCTGTTGCCTTCTTTGGGAATGCTGAGTGGACCCACAATGTGTGACTGTAATCAGGGGACCTGATTCAGGCTGTGTTTTGTGTGTAATACCGAATTCAAATACTGTGAAGTGTTAAATGGAAGGGCAGGTTACTCTAACCCACTGATTTCAGAGGTCTCTTCTGTTCTTCCCACTCTGCCAGCTTCACTGTGTCCACATGTGAAACAGAGATATCAATATTTTTTCATGCCTTCTCAGGACTCCTGTGAAAAAATATGATATGAAGCCTGATTCTGATCTGACCCCTGGCAAGAAAATCACGGTGTTGTTGAGCTGAATACTGTAAAGTCACACCAAGAAGTACATAGGGAGGGGAACAGATTCGGACTTCTGTGCCAGTAGAGCTTGTGAGACCTTGGATGCCAAGTCGAGTGGCTTGTGCCAGCCCCTGGGGTGTGTGCACATAATAGACGTGGACTGATTGCTTGTGTAGCTGATTGCTTCCAATTTGAAACTACAAATGGTAATTGCTCACTGTAAGTTACCAGGACTCCCCACGTGGAATCTTATTAGACAGTTAATGGGAGAGCAGAGGGAGCATTTTGAAGCACACTTCATGATACATTGAACTAAGGAAGATTTGTCTAAGAGTACAGATGTATGCTTGTCCAAAAGCTTGCCCATGGCTGCTGGGTTGACAGCTCTCTGGCCATGGATGTTGGAGTTCTCGAGCATCCTGCTCAGATTCCAGCTACAAGGAGCGTGCCAGATGCTTCCAGGGTCCTTTGGGAGCTGCTGTTGTGCAGGGAGAGGCTCCGGGAACCAGCTCTGTGGTTGCATTTCTTGGGAAGTCTCTCCCGCTTCTTCCCATGCCATTAGTGATGTTCCCAACCCAGTTTGCCTCCTCCTTTATGATGAAGCCACAGTCTGGCAAGGAAGGGAAGAGATCGCGGAGGGAGAGTTCTGAAATCACCCAAATCCATAGTTCAGAGACATCCAGTTGTGCAAGATTGTTCCTGGTAAGGGGAAGCGTTGGTTCCACAGGGTGCTTGATAACACACAGCCTGCCTCCTGCTTTGGGGGCTTGCCTGTCCTGCTGCCAGACTCTGGCTAGTTAAGTGGGTGCCATTGACCAGAGTCTGACAGTAGCTTTTCTGAGGAAAAAAAAATAAAATAAATAAAGAGGTTTCTCAACCTCCTGGAAGCACAGGGCAAAGCATCGTTTTCAGGACCATTGGTGCCAACGCAGAAGGGCCCAGCTAAGTCAGCAGAGGCACTGCAGTTGCTTGCTGAGGGATGGAGCCAGCCTTCTGGGTAGTCACCTTGCTCCTTTAGCTTCTGTGGCAGTGCCCTGTGGTTCGTCATGTTTTTCCTTCTGCCTTTCTGTCTTACCCTGTCACATCAGCTGCAGTTTGCCTTCATCTGAGAGAAAGCTGTATTTGCACATCCCTTTTGCTCACTGAATCAGGGAATGTAGCCGCTTGTCCCTACACCTTTTCAGTAATAGAGGAGCTGATGAACTCCTCTATTACCTGCGCTCTGCACGCATCCAGAGCAGTGTTTGTCACTCACCTGGTACTGTGCTGCTCTGTTCTCTTCTCCCGTCTGCTGTGACGGGCAGATGGAGCCAAAATAAGCCAAATAAGAACGAAAAATAACCCGGTTGGTGTTAGTCATGCTGCAGAATGCGTTAGCAGTTCAACAATGGCCCTAAACACCTAGTGGGATCCAACTTAAACCCATAAAAGCGAGGAAGTCCGGACTTGGAGCCTGCTCTACCTGTGTGAGCAGCCGTGCTGGAGGAGCTGTGGCACAGGCAGGCTAGGGAGGCGCTGGGAATTTTTTGACTCTTAAACAATTGTCATCTGTTTCCAAGGCTTTGATTTTACTGCTCCTCCTATTTCACACGGCAGGAAATAAAAGAAAAAGATCAAGACACCTCAGATACAAATTTTCATTTGCTGAAATTGTGCTGAAGGTAGGAGTTGGGGACTCCAGGTAGCTTCATGAAAATGTCAGAATATTTGATGATTCCAACTGTAATAATAAAAATATATGAGATCAATGCTAAATGCTTGGACAGAAGAGCACCCGTAAACCTGGAGCCTGCCAGCTGTGGGATTTGTCATCTTTGGGTGCCCTCGTTGGCCCTGTTTTAGTACAGAGGCGGTTCCTCTTTGGCACTGCCGGTGATAGAGGGTTCACTGGAGAACCCCTTGAGGTCAGCTGGAATGGAATGAGTTTAAAATACTGCAGGATGATGGCTGGGCTGGGAGAGGGATGGCCTTGCCTCTTCCCTCTGCTCAGCCTGCTGGTCATCGGGCTGAGCAGTGTATTGGCCTGACCGTAAGGAACAGTTTGCGCAGCGGCCAGCCCTGGTGCAGTGTGTGTGCGCTGACGGGGAGGGCTGTGCAGGAGGAAGCGTTTGCCAGACATGGCAGGCAGCTCTCTGAGGTTTCTTGGCAGGAGGGTGTGGAAAATGTTGGAAAGGAAAAATGGAGCAAAGCAGTCTGCAGCTCAGTCTGCCTCGAGATCAGACGTGTGCGGGGCTGGGAGGCTCTGCCTCACACGCTCCTCAGTCCTTCTCTCTGCATGAAACCCCCCTGCAGCCGCTGCGATACTCACGGTCCCTACGTGCTTCTAATTTTATTTTATTTTGAGGGAAACAGTAGCTCTTTGACAGGCTTCCAAAGGATAAGAAAGGCTATTTATCTGGAAAACCCTCGGGGTCTTTGTCTTCCTGAACCCACCACAGATTAAATCACAGCTTCCAGCAAGTCTGAGCTGCTGTTTGCAGGGGAAGAGGGGTGCACTGGGTGCGGGTTCTTGCTCTATGAGGAGGCACGGCTGGGCAGCAATCCCAGCGTGACTTGGACACGTAAGGGGCTGTTTTTGTCTTTTAGTACATGACCCAGGACCTTTCTGACTGCAGGTGCCCGGGCTGTGGTTTCCTGTTCTGCTGGAGCCGCTCTGCTCTCCAGGCAGACGCAAGGCACCTGGCAGTCTGTCCATCCGTCTGTCTGTCGGGGTGCACAGCCCTGTCCAGAGGGGGGACGGCACAGAGGTGCTGCCCTGCTGGCTGCTGCTGCAGGGGGGGCATTTCTCATCATCCCAGGGAGCTGCGCCTGGAACTGGGAGCAGAAAGCAGCACTCCCCGGCAGGTGTGCAGACAGCAGGCTGAGGATCAGGGGCGCGTCAGCAGGATGGTAGAGGTTTCAGGGCTTGCTCCGTGGCATCCCTTTCCCAAGGCACTGGTGGTTTTTCTTTCCATCTGAGGCTCTGCTTCAGTGCTGGATTGCAGCAAGAAATAGCAGCGGCTGTGTTTCAGCGGCGCATGACATAATCCCTGTGCACACAGCGGGTTTCAGGGAGTTAAGTTGGTAATGTCCTTTTGGATCCGAGAGGCAGAGAGGTGCTATGGAAACGTAACTTGTTATTATTATATGGGAATGAAATTTGTTATTTCACTCTTCTGCCTCGGTTTGTGATTACACCATGGAGCAATTTTTAGCCTTGGCAAGGAGGTGATTTAACATAAGACCAAAGATGCAGCTTAACTCAGTGTCTACCATAAATCCTGAGAAATGATGATGCCGTCTGAGGCTCCGTGCGCCTTGAGAACTGGGCGAATGTTCTTTCTGCCAGCAGAGCTGATGTAAGGTCTGATTTATGAATGTAATACTTCTTGACATTGCTGCGGTGTCCAAAGATTACCAAGGATGTTTACCGAAACCCTCTGGAGTCTCCGTATGGAGCCTAAGAAGGGATCAGACTGAATTTACATGTCCTGCTGTGCCAAGCCTGCTCTTGGTAACCGTCCAGTCTCCGCAGCACGTAGGGCAGGGGCAGCCGCTGGTGCTAGCAGGACGTGCTGGCACCCTCTTAGCCCAGCACACAGCACAGGACCATGGGCTCACGCCTCCGCTTGTGCAGGGCCCCTGTCCTTAGCACCTTGGGGGCTTGGTATTGCTTGGATTCATGCTCTTCGTTCCATTTTAAACAAAGCACATTTACTGGCAGTTTGTATTTACCAGTAACACTCTCTTACACAATCACCCTCATGTTTTTTTTTTTTTTTTTTTTTTTAAATCTTCAGCTTATAAAAGTAGGGTAGGGTCATTTTTAATGTAATCATTAAGTTGAGACACAGTCCAAGACAGTTGTCCTGAAGCGAAGCACCAGGCTCCCCAGAGGCTCCTCAGGCAGCGCTGTCAGCGTTTCATTTTGGGCAGCACTGTGCCAGAGAGGACAGTTGCTTTGGTTTCGTTGTACTCAACAAAAAATGAAACAGCAACAACAAACTCAGTTTGCTTACAGTAAAAAAAAAAAAAAAAAAGGGGGGGGGGGGGGGAAGGGATGTGCCTTCTTTTTTCCTTGACCTGCCCAACACCTGCTGGCTCTCTGATAGCCCCTTCCTTCTCGGTGGGTGCTCTGACCAGCGTGTGATGGGCACTGGCTGTGCATGTTAGCACAAACGCCTGCTCAAGGTGAATTGTCAGAGGACCAGTGTCTGGGAACTCTGGAAAAAACTGAACTGAGGAAGACTGAAGCTGAATAATGAAGGAAGGATTCTGAAAGCAAGGACTCTGCGGGCTGCTTTGGTGGGCAGCAGCGGGGGGCACCCCGAGCCCTGCTCTGTCCTAGCAAGTGCTTGGTGGGGAACAGACGATCCTTAAACTGATTTACAGGTGGTTGTGCTTGTAGGCACTGACCTGGGGAAGAAATGTCTCTTGGCTTTGCATATGAAAAGCAAAAAATAAGAGTACATAGAAAAGGCTCCCACCGGTGAGCTTCACCCCTGGGCACAGGGCCAGCACAAACACGGGCCATGAAACCACTTCAGCCTTCTCCTGAGGTCTGGAGGGGGACAGCAGTGCTTCACGGGCCTTGTTCTGGCCTTGTACATGGGGGGATGATAACCCCGGCTAGCTGAACCGCAGCAGGCTCTGCCTGCACCTCTCACCAGGGCTCAGGCACGCGGCGCGCTGGGCAAATACAGAAACGCGGCTGTGGGCTCTGGGATGTCCCCTGCCTGCTCTTGCTGGTATGATTAAGAAATCGGGGCAAAAAGCATCGTAAAAACTGTAGGGAAGGGATGCTTGCCAGAAAGAAAGAGTAATTAAAGAAAAAGGCTGGCTGTAGTCGAAGAAAAAATGCTGATTGTGAATCATCAACTGTCCGTGACTTTCCCGCTGTAAAAGGTTGAATGGTCCGGTCTGTGTATTTGTGCTGGCAGTGAGTGATCTCTACAATAACAGCCATACCCTGTTTAGCTTTGCTACTATTTGGAGGAACTGTGCCAGGACTTATTGGAATCCCCCAGGCAGGCATTTAGAAGTCTTTAAAGATCAGGGGAGCTGGTGGGGAGCATAAACCCCTAGTCGGTCTCCAGAGAAATTGGCTTTGTTTAATAATAAAAAAAAAATCCACAGTAGGATGCTGAAGTGTGGTGAGACGTTTAATATGACAGCTTTTAATGCGATCAGGAAAGGAATACCTCCCAGCAGTATTTGCAGGTATTAAATCATTAGGAAGATTAGCGGAGTTGCAAGGCCATTTTTTTTTCCCTAGACAGTTTATTCCACATAATGATGATTTAAAAAAAAGGTTATAGGCGTCAGTCTTGTGGGAGAAAGGAACAGGCACGGTAGTGATCCTCCCTCTAAGAGACCGCAAACATGACCTGAAGTCTGAAGTGAATGGAATTATCCTCTCTGTGATTCTCTCACAACAAAATCAGGCTAACAGTCTCCGTTGAGTGGTTGATCCGAGGGACAGACGTCCATCCCTTTTCCAGAGCTGATCAGCAGAGCAGACTGCAGAGACAGGCACCTGCTGAGAACAGGGCTGTGCCTCGTAACTGGAAGCCCCCTCGCAGCACGCCCTGGTGCAAGCGCTGCCTGGGGGGCTGGTGGCCCTGCAGCACCCCTGCCATCGAGGGGTGCTCCGGCAGTGAGGGGCTCCCTGCTGCGGGCTGGTTGTGTGGGCTGTGGTTGGGATGCAGACCTGGACCTCGGAGCCCCTTTCCTGCTGTCTGTTGGAGCTCTGATTTCCTCCTGTTTCTGCTTGGGCTGCGTTGGAGCAGATGCTCCAGAGACGGTGTTCTTCACTTGAGAGCACTTCGGACTTGGGTACAGGAGTGGATAATGTGTGTGCCAGGACAGGGGATGGGCATGGTGAAGGATCGGGGCCTGCTGTGCCTTTCCCCAAGGAAGCACGGAAGCTCTCCCCAGGCAGAGTGCACCTTGTGCTCTCAGCAGCTGCTGGCTTTGGGACGCAGCCCCAGCCCGTCGGCCCTGGGAGCGCAGCACGAGCCCTTCTGGGCAGCAGGTGGTAGGAAGAGGTTGCAGTTGCTGGAGGTCTTGCAGTAAAGCAGCACAGAAGCTTTGTCAAAGCCAGCGGAGGCGAGCCCAAAGGGCCTTTGGCTGAGCCAGAGGTCGGAGGTGAATCGGTTTCTTTGCTCTGGGCAGGTGGAGGCCAGTCCGTGTTGTGGGGGAGAGTTGAGCTGAGGGGAGCGGTGCGAGAGCAAGTTGTCTTGAGGTCAGCTGCATCTTTCCAGGATAAGCTGATGACTGGCCTGGAGCGTTCTTCCAGAGCTCTTTCCAGGGATCTGTTCTTTGGTCTCCACCCCATACCCCCAGATATGCCGCGCAGTGGATTTATCAGCCGTTAATGTTTGGCAGAAGTGCGGACAGCTATTCTTCACAGGCAGATCGTGTTAAAAGTCCTGGCTCTCTCCTATCCAGAGTTTAAATTTTCCAAGGAAGGGGTAGGGAGTTAGATGCGCAACTCCTGTTTAACCCGTGAGATCCAAACGTTTCCTTTCTGCAGCGTGAGGCCCAGATCGTTGAGCTGTGGCACTGCTATCGTGTCGCTGTGCCATCTGCGCCCTTTGCATGCTGAGAAATTGCACAGCGCATGGAAACGAGTGGATCCCTGGCTACATCTGTTGACATCGAGGCTGAAATCAGCCCATCACTTCTTGACAAGTCTTGTCCTAAAATTCCCTGTAATTGTAGTGTTTTGATGGGCTGGGCAGGGAGAAGTCCATCTCCTCTGATAAGGGAGGCGTGATGAAAACCCCGTGTCTGGCTGGTGCTGGTGCAGAGTGCAGAAAGCAGGATGGGTTCAGAGGAGGACGCTGAGCAGAATCCTGGTCTTGGTGGTCCAGCAAAGAGCCAGCGATGTGTATTGGGGCAGCTGGGTCTGGCACACCATCCAACCTGATGAGGACCTCCACTGAGCCTGGCTGCTCGCTGAAGAAGCACAAAGTACGGCCAGCGACCAGCACAAACCTCAGCTTGCTTCTGGGTGATGGGCCCGACCTGAGCACCTGAGGAGCTCCTCGAGCCTCTGCGCCTGTGCCTAAACCAAGAACCAAGGATGAGGAGAGCGGCAGGGGCTCCTCAGCCCTCGCTCACCAGCCCCAGCAGTGGAGGCAGTTCTAGGGACAGGCCGTGTCCCCTCCTGTTGGAGCAGCACACGAACTGCCAGCTCTTCCAAACAAATCCATTTCTGTGTCCCACGCCTGTCTGCAAGACCTTCTAGAGGGGGCAGCTGTGCCTCAGGGCCCTGCCGAGGCCCAAGCAAGCTGCTCGGTTCCCTTTGTGCCTTTGGGGCCTCTGAACATGGGTGTTTTCTGGAATCAAAGTATTCTGACTACATCACAGAAGACTTCCTAATGCTAAAAGGAAGCAACCCAACCACACGCATTAATAGCGCCAGAAACATGCAAATCCATTCTGTCCTGGAACCAGTGGATCTATGTTGGGTTCTAATTGCTTTTTGTTTTCAGAAGGAAGATGTGTGAGGACCTATAGCGAACAGATTCCAGAAACATTCAGAACAGAGCTCTCCAATCCAAACAACCACATTTGAAAAAATACAGGGAGAGCTCGTATCTGTAACAGCACCGGAACACGCGGATTAAGGAAAGGCCCGTCCTTGGGCGTTCTGTAAACCATTTCCCTCCTCTCCTTCTTTCTGTCCGTCTTTCTGTCTGTCTGCGCAGTTGCAGAGCAGACTGGCTTTGGGTCTTTATCATGCCCCGTGATTTATGGCACATAACAGCAAGCAAAGCTGCTGTTTAATGAATTCCTTGGGTGTTTGTGTTCCACTAGGGATTCGTGGGGCAGACTTTGAATTGCCATGCCCTTGTGCGTGAGATGTTTACAGCGAAGCAGGAGGTCGGAAGCCCTTTCTCCCCGGCATGGCAATGCCGTTATCTCAAGCTTCAGCAGGAGCCGTGACACAGGGAGTCACAGGGAGACCCCGAGGTGCCACCAGGCACGCTGCTGCTGCTCGGGGTGCACGCTTCCATTTGCTTTAGGGTGCTTAATTAGTTTTTTTTTTTTTTTTTTTCTTTTTCCCCTTTAAATAGATAAAACCTCTAGAGTTGATTCTAAGTCTCTGTTATTTGCCCTGCAGACCAGAATGTTAGCTGCACGTTTGGACAGTTTCTCCAGATGTGTTTTATTTAACAAATAGACACAGCAACTCCTGCAGAACTCCTGCCTGGACCTTTCAGTGAAGCACATATTTAGCCATTTAAACAACAGTCTCGGATTCGTTTGTTTCTGTAGTTGATGAAATGGATTTGAATAAGAAAATCCCTCTGGGGGCAAAATATCTATCTGTTTGTCTGTCTCTGTGTCTGTGTATGTATGTATCTGTCTGTCTATCTAAGACCCAGAATATTTTAACTACCAAGAATCCAGGGATTGTGGAAGTGAACCGGGACAGGGAAGGAGGTGTGCTTTAGGAACTGCCATAGATGATGTTGCTGGACACTGCAGCCGCACTCGGGTGTAGGAGAAACCCGAACCCTTGGCCAGCGTTTCAGAAGTCCCCCCAGTGCTGGGTGCCCAGCCTGAAGCACAGGGAGGAGATGAGGGTTTCAGGAGCTGTCATCTGCAGAGCCAAAATCTTCTGCCAGGCTCAGCATCCCCCCAGTGGGGCTCCAGCTGGGCCCCGGTCACAGCAGCCCAGCAGCATCGGGCATTTCTTGGGGCCACCTGGAATCATCCTGGTGCCTGCCCCACGCCTCGTGCTGGTCTGGTGTCCCTGCCAGCATAGCTTCAGCCTGCGGAAGCGCAGAGCTTTGCCCTTGTTTCTGCTTAGAGAATATCACTTCCTGAGGACTTAAAGTCTTTTTTCTCCGATTGCTGTAGCACAGGACTCGTTTCCCTCACCGTACTCATGTCACTTCTTTTCCTGCTGTTGGTACAGACTGCCAAACGTTTAGTTTCTTCCTCCCCCGTAGATGTGTCTGCATCCACTGCTGTTTGTGCTCCTGCTTTCATTTAGATGCCTTTTCTTTTTTTTTTTTGAATGTCGGTTGCATTTTTATCATATTTTGTTCGAGTTAGTTACGGATCGTTGCACTGCCTGGGTGAGGGAGAGGACACTGCACAGATAACTGCCCCGTTCCTTCACCTGGCTTAGGGCTACAGTGAGCAGTCCAGGCTTGCTGCAAACCAGTGCCCGAAGCACGTATATAACCAGCTGCCCTGGCCATCTTAAAAAGCACTAGCTTGGAGACAGCTCCACTCCCGGATCAGGACCATTCCTCTGCCGGCACGTGGTGGGGAGCAGCCGAGCCTCCCTCCAGCTCCTCCGAAGTTCATTTTGCCGTGGAGAGCTGTGGCAAGCGCTGCTTTTCAGAGGCGACCATCAGAAACAGCCCTACTGGTCGTCTCTGCAGGGTGTTCCTTGAAGAAAGGGGGTACCTGGAAGAGCGGATGGCTGAGACCTAGCCCAGATCAGTGGAAGGGACCTCATGGGGAGGCAGTGCTCCTGCGGGTGGCCGGGTTGCAGCGCGTGGGTGCCCTGCGACGGCCGCCGGGGTCCCTGGGTGCGGGAGCGGGGCCGGGAGCGGGTGGAGGTGGCCGAGCGTTACATAACGCACCGCTCTGCTCCAAAGACACATTCAAGTGATTAATTTGAGGCTCTGGCAGCCGCTTCCCTGTAATAATATTTTAAACATTACTTTTCCACTGCTTCTTGCCAGCGATCGTTATTTTGCGCGGTGGAGGCTGTAAAATTTCACTTCAAGGATGGGTTTCACTCCCGTTACAAAATGTGTCTGGAATGTGCAGATGTTTCCTTCGGGGAATAGGGAGCCAATCCGCTGTAACACATCATCCCCACGGGGAGGACTCAACGTGCTAAGCAGCCCTATTCACAAAATCACAAACAAACACACACACACACAGCCCCGTGGTGCCGTACCCGGGCCGGGAGTGTCGCTCTGAGCCCCGCTGATGGCCAAAGCCCCAAAGCTCAGCTGGAGCTGCAGAGGCTTGGGTCTGGGCTGCGGGGACACGTGCTGGGGGCAGAGCGGTCCCGCTGCCTGCGGGAGCTGTGCTTGGTGTTCGTGCAGCTTGGCTCTCGCTCGGTGCCACGTGGTGCTTTTTGCTGGAGGTGGATCGAAAGGGCTATGAAAACTTGGGTGTATTGGGTGCTAACGGCCTGCAGGTATCCAAGGGCTTTGCTGCCAAGGACAAAGGAGAGAGGTGCCAGAGTTAGAGAAAATGGAGAGTTGGAATTTAATTGGACAAAAAAAGTTTGCGTGGAGTGTGGGGAATGCCGAAATCCCACCTCTGTGGAGCAGCCACTGGCAAAAGGAAGCCAGTGGAAGCTTTTGGGACTTCCAACTAAGACTGTAGTCATCCCCAAAGAATATCTTCTGGGGCTGCTCCTGCTTTTATAGGAGAATCCGGGAGATCTTTCATTCTTTCACTTGTGTCATTTGCAGTATCGGCCTTACTGGTCGCACTGGTGCTGGGGGCATCAGGCCCTCGGCGCTCCTCGAGGGGTGGTGGGGGTGCCTGGAGCAGGGCTGCCCGGGGACATGGGGGTGCTGGAGGTTCCCTGCAGTCCTCCCTCGGCCCCACACCGACTGCTCCCCTGGCTCTGCGCCCCCTGCACAGCTCTTCTCCTGTCTGCAGGTCAGGAAATCCAGTCTGCCGGGGACAGGTGCTATTTTTCTGCAGCTCCACGTGGCGTCTCTGGGCTGTGCTGAGCTGCGCTGAGCTGCGTTGTTCAAAACCCTGCCTCTAGCACCGTGAGGTCATTTGGGGCCCATAGCTTCCCTAGAGAGAACCTAATTTGGGGCGTTGGGTAGATTTTGGTAATGGGGTCTGCCTTGATCCTGACGTGCACCTCTCTGTTTATCAATGTACATCCTACCTGTGCTTGATACCCTCCATAAAAACTAAGTGGAGCCGGGAGAATAAATGATAGCAGTTATGGAAAAAAGCATACAGGAGAAATGTTGATAGCAACAAGTGTGGACTGAGGGGTCAAGCACATCAAGCACTGATAAGCAAAAGAATAAAAGGAAAAATCTGCGGCCAACAAAGTTGGGAACAGTAAGGAGTTGCTCGAGTATATTGGGAACTAAAGAAATTAAGTGATACCGGCCTGTTAGTAGACAGTCATGGTCAAATTATCAATGAAAATACAGAAAAGGCAGGACTGTTCAGTAAATATTTGTTTTCTATTTGGAAAGAAGCCAGATGATGTATTTGTATCATATGAGGATGATGAAATACTTTCCACTCCAACAGTAACTGAAGAGGATGTTAAACAGCTGCTATTAATGTTAGACCTTCTTAAACTAGCAAGTTCAGATATTTTGCATCCAAGAATTTTAAAAGATCTGGCTGAGGAGCCCTATGGGCTATTAATGTTCACTTCTAGGGAATTTGGGGGCAGTAGGGAAATTCCCAAGGACTGGAGCAATATGAACACGGTGCCAGTGTTAACAGAAGGTAAATGGGATGGTGCAAGTGTTTGTTAGGCTGCTGTCCTGGTCTTCTAGCCCGAGGCAAAGCAATACAGTGCACAGCATGGACATAAGCTAAAACTTTAAGGGGATAGTGTAATTAGTGGCAATCAACATGGAAAATTCACTTATGGAAAATAGATCTCGTGAACGTCTGCCTTTTGAGTAAGTTTACAGCTGGAGCAGATGAAGATGATGATGTTGATGTAATACACATATGACTTCTGTAGGTATTTGACTCAATGCAGCATTCATTTGTCAGGAACTGGAAAGAAAAAAATCAGCATGACATATATTAAAGGGATTAAATATTGGCTTTGGAACGTAAGAAGAAAAGGAGTCATCCTGACGAGCTGGGTTGCAGCGAGGTCTCAGCCTGATTGCCGACTGCCTCTGTAGCAGGTTTGTCCACAGGCTGGCGGACAACAAGAAACGGAGCTCTGCTGCGGCTCCGAAAACAGAGCAAGGATGCTGCCAGCTGTCAGAGCATGCATCTGGGAGCGAGGGGCACCACGTCCTGGTGTGCGGGATGGGATTTTCTCCTGGGTGCCAAGGCCTGGCGGGGGGGGGTGCTCGTTGGGTGCGTGACGGAGGGCGCTGCCACCAAGGGAGGTGTAAGCCCGGAGCTGTGGAGTAGAGGGGCTGTGTTTCCTGGTGTCCTCACCACCTGAAGGTAGTGATGTGCTAAAAAATTCAGCCACGAGCACGTCTGAAGGACTGTGTATGGAGAGGCAGCAGGAGCCTTTTGTTCACTGCACCAGAGGGCCGGTGCTAGGTGACTGCTCTGCGCTAGAAGCAGGCTGCCAGAAGGGAAGGGTTGGTAGCTTTGTCTCCCATCCCCGTGTTTCCCCAAGCTGGCTCATGCACTGGGTAGGTCCCAGGGCTCCAGAACATCTGGAGAGCCTGTCCCTCTCTTACGAGACCACAGAAAGCAGAGATAGCATCGGGAGCGCAAGGAAAACACCGACCGGACTGTGCTGCAGCCGTGGTTTGGCCAGGTCTCCGGTCCCGAGCACGCTGCACTTTGCTGCTCGTCAGGCTCCCCGGCTCTGTGGTTGTCTGTTGCAGGCAGCGGGCTGTGAGCGCTGTGGTTGTGCTCAGCATTGTTTTTGCAGAGCAGCACCATTTACACTGTGCTATTTTTAAACACAGCGAGTGCTAACGTGACCACCCCAAATCCCAGAGTTTTCTCTCTGGAGAAGAAGAAGAAAATAAGTGAGGGGCTCAGCACCCTCCCAGCTCAGGCAGTGCCGCAGGATGTTGCTGAAGGTTGATCTTACAGCTCTGCCAGGCCCGGGCCGGGCTGCGTGTGCCCGGGCTGTGCCTCCTACCCCATCCCTGCTGCCTGCAGCTGGCAGCCTGCACTCACAGCCGAAGGGTGCTGCTGAGAGCCCGGAGCAGGGAACCTCCTAGACGTGAAGAAACGGTGTTGGTAAAACACATCGGAGGTGAAAATCATTTGACAGACACAGTTAAAATATACACAGAAATGTTTTTCTTCAGCAGCCACCCGGGGACTTGGGAAACTTGCTCGTCTGTCACAGATTGCTGTTAGCTAAAGGTCAAACAAATTGGTAGTGTCAGCTACAAAAGGGAAAGCGTTCCAGGGAGCGTTAGCACCCGTGGGAAGTGACTGCAGAGATCTGGAGACTGGGCCAGCGTTCCCGGCAGTGGAAGAGCCGGATCTGCTCGCACACCGTGCAGGGTGGCAGCAGGTCTGCACCGGGGGGGGCAGTTGCATGCAGGGTGGTGACACGTGGGATGGTGGCATAGGGGATGGTGGCACACCAGGTGGTGACACAAGGGATGGTGGCACACAGGATGGTGACACATGGGATGGTGGCACAAGGGACGGTGGCACGCCAGGCAGCTGCTGCCCCATGCCCTGCAGGAGGTTTGGGCCAGGGGCACTTTGGAGCAGGCCCTGGCTGCCTGGCACTCCCTTTGGCAGTGGCTGCTGAGGAGATTGCCCCAGAACCTTGATGTTAGGTCTGCTTCCCCCTTGTGTTTTGTGCTGCTCTGGTGGTTGCAGGTCCAAAGCGGGAGTTATGTGTAGCCCAGGCTGCTCACACAGCCATGAGGGAGCAGCGGGGACCCTCGTCCCTCAGCAGCTTTCAGCCCCGAGTCTTGCCCTGTTTCCCAGTGTTTTGGGTCCAGATTGTCCATTTTGTCTAGCATGCATAGGCGATTTTGGCTGGTAGGTGATGTTACCACCAAATCCCTTGTGAGTCCCTCGAGAACCCCCATCAGGCCCCGTCGTGCTGCTTTGTTCTCCTCCTGGTTGTGTGCTCGGGTCCGGGAGCAGGGTGTCAGCCTGCGATGCCACCGAACGCGGGGGCTCCCGTGGGGCTTTTTCGGGGAAGAAGTGTGTGTCTGCTTGGAAGGCGGCTGGGCTTGGGCTGCGGGCTTCTGACATTGTCTCCTTGAGCTCTGCCATGTGTGCTGGGAAGATGCTTTGTTTTGATGGATCTTTGGTTTCTTCGCAAACTTTCCATGAAACAAACATATATTTGTAGGGCTGACATTTAGCTGGATGAAACTGCAGACAGCTTGTTTATGTGCAGCGCTAATTATGGACATTAACTTTATTTAAATATTTGGGTTGCTGGTTTCTCAAACACAGTTTTCTCTGTTCCGGTCTTTGGTGTGATGTCGGAGGCAGAGCAGGGCTGGGTGCTTCCTGCCGTGACGTCTCGAGCCCTGTTTTGTGCCACCTTAGCTCACCCCTTGGCAATGGGAGCACCACTTCCAGTGCCAGCTCTGGGCACCGGTGGCTCGGAAGGTGGAGCTGCCTTGGAAAGCCTCTCGTGGCAGTGACCGTCCTGAGCTGTAGCCAGCCCCTTGTCCCACTGTGGTGCTGGTGGGAGCTCCTGCTGACCCCCACAAGCGCAGGAGGCCCTCGGTGCCCCCCTCACTCTCAGCTCCATTGTTTAAATGTTGGGAACGAGGAGATGAAGTCAGTCACAGCCTAAAAATAGCCTGTAAAGCGAGCTGTTCTGCGGGTCCCTGTGCAGACAGCAGCGCTCCGGTTCCTGGGAGGCTCTCTGAAAAGCCCCCACCCAGCCCTCCTGGCCGGGGGGAGCGGGACGGAGCGGGGTGGCAGTACCTGGGAGCTGCCCTGCAGGGGCTCAGAGCAGTCTCCTCCCGTGCTGCTGGAAGCACACGCTCTCCCAGCCCCTTTTTTTTGGCTGCCAAAAGGAACCTGGACAGCCAGTGCCCAACTCCACCCTGAGCTGTGCCAAGAGCCATGGGGAGCGTTCTGGGCACCCTGCACATCACCTGCCTCTGCGGGATCTCCAGGAACCCGTGCCCAGAGCAGGACGGGTGGGATCTACTCCAGATCCACGTGTCTGCTCCTCTGGGGCTCTGGGAGAGGCCCGTGCAGGCTGCGAGGGGAGGGAGCTCAGAGGGGCAGCAGGAGCTCCTGGTCCTGCCCCAAGCCCGTGGCAGAGCTGGGCATCACCTGGGGCTCCGCAAGCCAAACCCGGCCCTCTCTGGGCACATCTGCCTTGCAAGGGCACGTGTGAGAGCGCTGTGCAGCTCTCCCAGGAGAGCACAGCGCGTACGGACATGGCAGAAACGCCCGTGTCCCAGCCTGCCGTGTCCTTATCAACAGCCTGGATTTTGCTGTAGGAAGAAAAACATTTATTTTTCAGATGAATATTTGTGAAAACATCTTTTGGGGCAAATTCCTTGGAGAGAGCTGATGCTCGGGCCAGCATTTGAAACTCATAAATTTAAAATGAGCAAATAAATTGTCATCGTGCTGTGACGGCCTCGGGAGCTGAGGGTGCTCCCCTGGCTGCCAGCCCCAGCGCGCTGCTCCCCGCTCGGGACTGCACCTCGAGCAGGACTGCAGGTCCCCCCAGGCACCCCGCTCTGCACTAGCGACCCTGTGCTTTTTCGCATCTCCTTCGCCACTGTGGCATCGATCTCTGTTCCTCGCTCTGCGCACAAAGTGCTGCTGCTCCTACTGTGCTTCCTAGGAGAGGTGCAAGCCAAAAATGAAGAAAAAAAAAGGAATCAGATCAGCAAAAACCTATAATTTTCCTGGCTCGAGCATGTGAAAACACATAGGGTTTTTCCTCCGCTTTTCTGGAAAGTCTATTACGTACATCAGGAGGTGTCAGCACAGCGCTGCTGCATGGGGCACTGTGCTGCCTGTCGGTCCTGGGGACAGAAGAGCACTTGCCATGGTGACACCCAGGACAGCGTTTTGGCTTGTGGGCTACCTCTGGGATGGGCTGTTCTGGCAGCTGGCCGAGGGCTCAGGGAGCAGGGCTGTGGTGGCTCACAAGCCACCTTGTGTGTCCCCTGTCACTTGTCTCCCCTCTGCAAGGTGTGAACGGTGCAGCCTGGCTCTCGGCAGGGAGCGTGACCCAAAGAGGGGTTAGAAATGGGAGCAGAGGTGCCCTGATGCCACCTGTGATGTGCCCAGGGCCGGGGCTCGCTGCTGCCACCAGCCAGTGCCTCTCCTGCCTCTGTGCCGTGCGCTCGAGCCTGGGCACCCGTCGTGTCGTGGAGGTGCCCCCGGGTGGGTGTTGGGTGAGGTTTGTGCGGTGTGCCGAGGGCAGAAAGGGGAGCTCCTTCCCCTGGCAGTTGTGCTGGGGAAAGTGGGACAGAGGCAGGCCAGGAAAGGCCTCTGGAATCGGGAGTGGGGCCGAGAAGTTAAATAAGAACGATGGTTTGGTGTTCACAGTGCTGAAAATAGGGCAGTGTCCCATGGAGTGGTATCTCTCTCCGGTTTAAACAAACCAAAGGAAGCAGTGGGTCTCGTAAAGCGTGCAGGTGATGGGACTTGTTGCGAGGGCCCTTGCAGAGCCCAGGCTGGCTGAGGAAGGTGTTAGGCAGCACCGGCTGTTGGATGCCATGGGCACAGCTGCTCTGCTGTCTGTGTAGCTGCTCCGGCTGCTAAAAAACTGTCTTTGGACCAAAATGGGGCCCAGCCCCATCCCATGACTTTCACTTCAGTCACACAAACACGAGGCAAACCCCTTTCTGTGGGGGCTGTTCTGGATCAGGGAAGCCTGGCTGGTGGAGGGAGGCTGCTGGGGATTGCTCAGCCTTGCACATCCACGGGGAGAAAGTGATCCTCCCCAGAGGATGCTGCAGAGGCTTCGTTTACTCACCTCGTGCATCCTGCAGTGCCAGGCCAGCTTGGGAAGATGGGCTGGGAGATAGCAAAGCTTTTGCTGTGATTACAAGATGGGGTGCATGGACACCCGGTGTGCTGGAGGCAGAATGCTTTATCCCTCCTGCTCCACAGCGAGACCCTTCATAGCCACTGCAGAGGCTCCTGTGCAGGCTCTGGGTGGAAACAGGAATGTGCCCACGCGGCCTCCTTTCCCTGGCACCTCTGGAGCTCCACTGCCTCCAGCAGTCCGCTCTGCTGCGGCTTACAGGCCTGGAGCTCTTCTGCTAATGAGTCGCTGCAGCTCTCCCCCAGCCTGCACGCAGGCTCCTCTCTGCACAGACGCTTCTCCCTGTCTGCGGATGCTTTTCCCATTACTGTTCTGGCGGGGCTCCACACACCAAAAGGGCTGGGGAAGGCACAAGCCAGCACTGCCCCCCTTCCCTTCCCTTCCCTCCCTTTTTTTTTGTGAAGTGAGCGGGCCCACAAATGACATAATGAGAGCATGACATCAGGCTTGGCAGGCGGAGGCGTGCTATACTCTGCTCGACATTATATGTTCTGTGGAATTAAGAAAAAAAAAAAAAACAGCAGTGCACCAAAAAAAGCCCGTCCACCGCAGCGCTGCAGAAATAAACACCCTGGCTGCCCGGGGCTGCCGCAGGGACGTGGAGCCGCTGTTCCCCGGCCGCCCCCCGCCTGTCACAGCACCAGTGGCCGGGTTGGGGGCTCCCAGCACTGCTGCTGGGCCCTGCCGACGGCTGCTCCAGGGCACGCCAGGGCTGTGTGTGATTTGTACCCCCAGAAGTGATGGGCCCCATCCAGGGGATGTTCGTGGTGGTGTCTGTGGCTGATGTTTGCTCATGCTCCATCCGTGGGATGGGCTGACGCTAGCCCTGCCGCTAGCCCTGCCGCTCTCCCTGTGGCACACGCGGCTCCAGAGAGGTTCAGGGGCTCACCCAGGCTCGCGCAGGAATTGGTAGCAGAGCTGGGATGGAGCTCCAGGCTCCCAAGGTTCAGGCAGACGCCCTCGTTACCAAATGTTCGCGTCTCCGCGGCTTCGCCTTCCCCACATGACCACTTCTACTTCCAGAAGTTTTCTCAGAACTTTGCTCGCCGTGGAAGTTAAATGTGTCTGCATTTTCTGGGGTGTTTGGGGAGCTGCATACAGAGCTCTCCCCACAGGGCATCCTTCACACAGTTCTCGTTCTGGACCGAAGCCATCGGTGGCTTTTGGTGCCTCTCCCAAGCTCTGCAGAGGAGTGGGCCAAGCTCTCCCTGCCTCCTCTGGCAGCACAGGGCTCCGCTTTGCAGGTGTGGAAACTGAGGTGGGATCAAGGAGCTGTGGCTGGCCCTCAGCTGCCCTCTCTCCAGGCACCACAGCGTGTTCTCATTGCCACCCCCGGCACAACTGACCCAAGTTTTTCTTTCTTCTCGTGGGGGAGAGCGGCAGTCTCCATGTGCGGCGCATTTCAATGGAGAGCTTTGTTTTCTGCTGGCTTCAGCTCTGCCTTGAACCTGCTCCGAATTTCCTCCAGCCTGGCAGTGGGCTGGGAAAACACAGTCGTGGCAGTTCGTGGCACCGAGAGGCTGGGCTCCGTCCCGCAGCCTGTGCCGGGGGTTTTATTGGTCGGTAGTTCTTTCCTGCCTTTTTTTTTAATTTATTTTTTCTGCAACCTACTTTGGTTCACAGCCATCGTTCCCATGCCAGGAAGGCATGATATTATTTTCCATACAAGTCTGGGGGGGAGCAGTGGGAGCCGAGCTGAGCCAGGCGGCCGGAGGTGGCAGGCGCTGGCACCGCCACCGCTCCCGGCCTCTCCCCCGAGGCCACCAGCGGGGCTCTGCTCCCCGTCCGGGCTCCTCACCAGGGAGCTCTGGGGAGGTAGAAAGCTGGGAGGCCTTATACTGGTTCCTCATCAAACCGTGATGGCGAGGGTAGGAAATAGCAAAGGAATTAGGCTTCGGTCTGTACCTAACGGTGCAGGAGCTCTTCCCCTCTGCGCTGCTCAGTGCGCAGTGACATCTAGTGTCAGTCCGTGAGCCGTGTAAACGCAGTGCTGAGCTGGGAGCTGCTCTGCTCCCCTGCTCGCATCTTCCCTGTTTGCCGGAGCGGGTGTCAGCAGCCCTGCCTGGATGCTCCTCCTGCAGCAGGGGCAGCGTGGTGGCACCCCCAGGCAGGATGGAAGCTCACTGAGGTCCTGGGGCCTTAGCTCGGGGCTGGTCGCCTTCCTGGAGTTCGAAATGAGAAGGGATGTGTGTAAAGGGCTTGGGAAGGCTCACGACCGACCCCTCCACGCCTGCTGGAGAGGATGGAGGGGGAGCTCGGGGAGCTGCCGGGGCAGCAGCCGGGCTTGGTGCTGGCATCCCAGGACACCGCATGGTCCCCAGCGCCATCGGACACACAGCCCTGGCGTGCCCTGGAGCAGCCGTCGGCAGGGCCCAGCAGCAGTGCTGGGAGCCCCCAACCCTGCCACTGGTGCTGTGACAGGCGGGGGGCGGCCGGGGAACAGCGGCTCCACGTGCCCTGTGCACGCTCTCCGTGCAGCCAGCCGGAGTTGTGAAGGGTCTCTTTGAGACGCCAAAGCCCCGGTTTTGTAACAGCAGGATGGTTTGTTCTGGAGGTTTCTCTTGTCTGGGCAAGGAGCACAAAAGCCAGGGCACGAGAGATGTCGGAGCTGGAACACCGTTTCCTTCTGCCTGGGGCTCGAGGTGCTGCCTAAAAATTAACTGGATTATTTTCAAGTTTCTCAGAGGAGCAGAGAAATGCTCTTGCTGTTAAAGCTCAGCCCTTGCTTACCTGACAGGTACACCGTGCTTCTGCAGCGCAGTCCTGCTGGCGTGGCCCTCCTGCCGTCGGCTGCCTGGCTGCCTGACACATTTGCTAGCATATTTTTTTTAAGTGTATTTGTTGATCTTTTATTTTGCACATTTCTTGGCCTTCTTTAGTGGTGTTGCTGGTGAACTCTTCTGAATCCACTCTCAGCTTGGCAGGGAACTCCTGGACAGCAAAATTGGGAAAAATAAACTCAAACCTTTTAAAGAGACATCCATCCTTGTTACTTATCCCCATAGTTTCCTGGAATCATAAGTAGTTCGTCTGCCAATTTGGCGTAATTCTCTTCATTCAGATAAATTAAGTTTAAATACCAAATACAAGAATTAATCCGTGAGGGGGTAACAATAAGAGGTGAGACAGTGAGAAGTTACAAGAGGTGCTCGGGATAAAGGTGAGCAGGGAGCGGGGTCGGAGGACGTCTCTGTTGATGCCTACAGCTGCAGGGGGCTGGGCAGCGCCTCCAGACCTGTCCGCCTCCCCGCAGCGCTGCCAGAAATCCTGGAAGGAGAATAACCATTGCAAGGGCTTGGGATAAGTATTTTGGTGCTGCTAAAAGAAGGTTTTGGCCAACGGGGATTCATCTGAAACCGAAGAGTGAAGTTTATTGGGAACGAGCAGGGAGCAATCAGCGAAACTTTCACTTCTAGCTGAGTGACATTTTAAAACTGAAAGAGAGGACGTGAGGTGAAAACAGAGAGCTGAAGAGGAGGACAAAAACAATTTTTCTTTGGATGAGTTGAAGGCTATTAGTGTTACAGAGAGTGATTAAAGATTTTCTAAACGGTGTTTGTTTTGTAGGGAAAGTCTAGCCTGATTTTAAACAGAAAATATTCTTTGTTCCTTCGTTTCTTGTACGCTTTTTCAAAAAGGGAAAAAAAGATCTTTAAACATTGAAAGCTGAATGCATCAGTTGTGTAATTAATTACCTATTCTTTGGCATTAGAGATAGACTTGAAGTTCCTTTGAATTTTTCTTCTGTAAGTTAATTACTATTTTAGTCTAAACTCTTAGTTATTCCTTTGAACATATATTAGACTTGCATAATTTTTTGAAGGATACCTCAAATTTAGTAGTACATTAGTCATGTCCATAATTGCTCTAGATATGCTGTGGAATGGTATGCATGTAATTACAGTCCTAATCTTTATATACACATCATACAAAGCTGTGAGCAGCAAATGCTGTGTGGCTGGGAGAGGTGTTTTCCTTGGCTGGGAGAACGGTTGCCTGCTAGCACACCGAAACCGTTCTGTCTGCAGGCTGGACGGAGTTTGGAGCGAGGCTCTTCTAAGCTCCGGTGATGGAGGAATGACACAAAGTTGAACAAAAGCTGAAAGCTGTGTTTTCTTTCTCTAGGGATCTTTCCAGTAACGAGATCAGTGTTTTAGATGTTGAGACGTTCAGAAGCCTGACTTCTCTGGCAAAACTGTAAGTACATGCTGCACTCTTCCAGCCGTCCCGCTACCAGCTGCCCCTCAGCTGGTACCACGCACACTTGTGCTGCACGAGTCAGACTTGTTCTTGCTCAACCTCAGCTGTTGGGCCCCAGCTGTGTGTGTCCATGGACTCTTGGGGCGTTGAGCTTAATTGGAGATGCTTAAATGCCACCTGGATATGGTCCTGGGCGGTTTACTCCAGGTGGCCTTGCTTGAGCAGGGTTTTGGACTAGATGACCTCCAGAAGTCACTTCCAACCTCAAACATTGTCATTCTGTGACATAGTATCTCACAGAAAAATTTGCTATCATATGT
This sequence comes from Oxyura jamaicensis, assembly GCF_011077185.1. Lineage (NCBI taxonomy): Eukaryota > Metazoa > Chordata > Aves > Anseriformes > Anatidae > Oxyura > Oxyura jamaicensis. The sequence goes on from NC_048906.1 coordinate 1,399,502, forward strand.
AAGTAGCTTTTGAGACCAGTGGTGGTCAGAGGGTAGCTAGTCACTGAGCAGAGCTTGAAATAGAGGTTGATCCTGTGTGTTGGCAAGGAAGTTGTTACCAGTATGATGAACAATGTTTGAACTTCCCTTTTCATCTTTTTTACAGAGATATAAGCCACAACAAGATTTCTACATTAGAAGATGGAATATTTGATAATTTATTTAATTTAAGTGAAATGTAAGTTCATTCTCTTTGTTTCCTGGCTCTTTATTGAGACCTTCCTTTGAAACAGCCCTTCCCTTTGCTGGGGGCGGGATGCAGCACTGTCCTGGGGAGATCAGGGCTATGTGCTGCTCCCCACCATGTGTGGGGGCACACACACGCTTTGCTATTTGTGTTAAGGGGGGAACTGAAGCCCTGTATCCCCATTAAACCCTGCAGCTCTGCCCGCTTGCCAGCTGCTCCCTTGGTGAGGTTTTGACAGTGCAAGCCTCATCTCTCCCTGTGACATTCTGAAAACTCATGAACCTTAGGAGCTGGTGGAGAGAGCCTAAATCTGCTTGGCATGCTCCTCTGCCATGAAGGGATGAGGAGTGGATATGCTGACTGCCACCTTCTCATTACCAGGCCTCCCTGATGTTACTTCTCTTCTTCTCTCCAACTGCTGCTTCTTCGCCCTCCTGCAGTCCCTGCAGCTCTTTTTTGGACTCTCTCCAGTTCCTTCCTCAAGCTGTGTACTGCTCCTGGGTCTTCTTGGTACCCTTCAAGCCTAGCCTCCTCCCAGACTTTACTTCTGTCTCCTGGATACCTCCAGCCTCTGCTGCTGCCTTCTTGGCCTCCCTGCTTCTCTCCCACACCAGCTCTGCCGGAGGTGTCACAGTTTCTGGCCGTGCTCCAGGCCCCGCTCGCTGTTCCTGGTTGTGTGGTCACACACTGGGACCGGGGACCTAATGAAAAGCTGCCACACAGCTGTCAAAGTCGCTTGAAGACATTTGGAGAAGTTCTCCCTAAGTGATTCAGGTTCTTATTCTTATAATGCTTTTTAACTGAAGTAATTAAAATCCGTGCTGATACGTGAAGGGAGGCCAGGGAACGCCACGCAGTTCCAGAAGAGGTACACGAAATCACAGCACAGAGTGGCGTTTCTGTATCTGAACGACCCCAGGGATTAACCCTGTGCAATCAATCTCAGCAAGCAAGAAAAAAGCTCAGCTACGCACTCTCCATGAAGACTAGGACACAAAGAACATTTTCAGCTCGGCATTTTTACTTGCAAATGGCACTGAAAAGACAGAAGGGATCCATGCTGTGTCCAAGTGAGCCTGTCCCTGCTGAGGCTGGCCTGCTAAGTGGTGCTTTCTGTATAAAAATCCTGGGTTCAGCCCCTGCGGCAGCCCAGCCCAGCTGGCGTCAGCTAAACAAACATCTTTCCATCTCTGTCCTGTTCGCAGCTGAATGCCAAAGGCTGTAATTTGGATCAAGCTTAGCTGCAATTAAAGTTTCCATCTTTTCATTAAACTGCCACATGGAAAGATTATCATTGACTTTGCATTTCTTTTTTGACAGATCAATTTTATTCTCTTAGCTATTTTTTAATGGAGCTGTAAATAGTCTCCCTTAGCTGCTGAGGCTGCCATTACATCCAATGGCTGTTAGATGGCAGACTATTTTAAATATAAGATTGTGTCTGTAATTTGCTTCTAATTGCAACAATTATTTGTAGAGTGAAAAAAGTACTTGGAGTACTTGCCTAATTCTAGCCTCTAGAAAAATCATGTTAATTATTGCTTGATTCCCTATTCATTAACTCCCCTAAGCAGTTCTTTCTGAAGCATTTTGCTGGAGTTGCGCAGATGGGAACAGTGAGGGCTCTGCACATTGCTGTAATTAACACTTAGCACATGCTTCCCGTTGTCAAGTTAATGCACAGCTTTTCTCTGATCTCCTGTTACAGAAACTTAAGTTGGAATCCATTTTTTTGTGACTGCAAACTTTCCTGGTTGCCCCGCTGGGTGGAAGACAGAAAAGTGACGGTTCTCCAGGCGTCAGATACGAGATGTGCCCAGCCTCCTGCGGTGGCAAACCTCTCCCTCTTCAACGTTTCGTTCATCAACGCTACTTGCGGTAAGGAGGCACGGCGGGCTGTGGTGGGCGAGGTGACTAAACCTGTGGAAATGGTGGGCCCAAGGGGAGGTGGTGATCCCAGTTAGACCTCCGTAAGTCTCTAGTTCTAACCTAATTAAGCACATAACGGTAGCAATTGGCTGTACCTTGGTGCATTAAGGATAGTCGGTCACACCGTGGCTAGGTTCAGCAAACTCGTTACAGACCCAGCTGCCAGCAGCCCTCAGGTGGAGCTAGCCCCATCTCTGGCTGGAGACTTTTGTTCTCTCGTGCATTTAGCAATCTGACTCTAAGCTGTGAAATACTACTGGAGTTGATGGGACTGGAGGATGTGCCAAGCTGAATTTTGCAGGTGATGTTTTCTGGGGTAATCCAGTGTAATGGGGATAGGCCGGGGAGAGCCTGCCAGCTGCTGGTAGCTGTTACTGGCCGGCAGGGAGCTGAGGAGCATGGCCAGGCTGCTGTTAAAAACAAGGTAGTTCCCATGCACGGCCCTCCTCAAGGGGACTTTTCTTCAGAAAAGTGGCTCGGCGTTTGCAGGAAGGCCGTGGAGAAGGCCGGACAGTTGGATGGGTTGGATATGGGAAGATCACGCAAGGCCAGCGCCGTTGAGATGTTTGGGGGAATGTTGTAGCAACCAGCAGAAACACGCAGGCAGCCCCGGCTCGGCTGCGTGGGCAGAGCTGGACAGGAGGCAGGCGGCCCCAGCTGGGCTGCGGCTGAGCACCGTGTGCCTGGGGCAGGGCCCCTGCAAGCGGCTGGCGGGGGAGCGAAGCCCCGGGGGTGGGACATGTATGTGTGTGAATGCATCCTTCTGCACCTCCCGGGTACGGGCTGTGAGACGCTGTCCTCTTCTCTAGCACCACGTTTTATCTGCAGACAGGTGGGAAGCTCTCGGCTGTCCCAGGGCAGAAGGTGGCTGCAATGTCTGCGCACCCCCAGTGTGGGCCTTGGGGACAGTCCCGTGGCATTTTCCCCGTGCCCCCAGTGTGCCCCTCTGCCCAGCTGTGTTTGGTTACGGGCTTGTGGCTGGAAGTGGAACGGCACCAGCCCAGCCACGGTGCTACCAAGGGAGAGCCTTTTCTCCTGGCCCTACCTGGGGGCTGCTCCTTGGGTCTCCTTTCAGGGTCAGACTCTGAGCGGCTCCGTGTCCTGTGGCACTGTCAGGCTCTCCAATGACCCCTGTTATTGAGCGTTCCTGCTCCATAAATCTGTGGGAGTGGCTTTATTTCTGTCGGCATTAGTAGAAAGAGATGGAAGTCATTGCTGAGGGATTGAAGACTGCCAGGCAAGACTCAAAAAGGAAGCGGTTGGAGTAGAAGCAGCCCACTCACTGGGGTGTGGGGTGGTGTCTTGGAGAGTTTCATCAAGCCGTGGCTTCACAGTGTCAGTTTGTAAGAGGATCTTCTGTTCTCCCCCCCAGGAGCTCAATATGTAACGTGCCTGACAAGCAACCACACAGGGGAGGCTGAGCTGGTCATCCTCTTCACGTCTGCTCACCCCGGGAACCTCACCGAGGAGACCTGCAGCGCGCTCTGTTATGCTGAAGGCCAGGAATACGGAGGTTTCAGCACCCAGGGGCAGTGTTTGTGTGGTTCTGCCCATGAACCGAACTCTTCCTCCAGTTGTTTGCTGTTTTGCACTGAGCATTTGCCTGGGCAGGCCTGCAGTGGCCCATCGCTCGTCCACTTTCCCTTCGAGGCTCAGCTCTCTGTGTCTTTCACAGGACTCCAGCCCCGGTATGGCCTACACCAGGCCGTGCTCTTCAACGTCAGTATTCCCATTGCCGTCAGCACTTTACAGTGGGATTTTGGGGACCAGACAGAGGTTCTCAACACCACTGGAAATGCAGTTGTCCACAGGTATGCCTTACCTGGGCAGTACAATGTCACCGCCACCCTCTTTGTGGGCACCAGGTTCACATACGTGCAGGCAGAAGTTGAGGTGGTGGCTTCGCCCCAGAAGTTAGAACTGCAATGCCCTTCCTTGATCAAGACCAACGAGAGCCTGGACATACGGATCCGTAACAGAGGCGGCAGTGGCCTCACGGTGTTGTACGGTATCACGGCAGAGGCTGGGGAGCTGGGCAGAGGTAAGCGGGGATGGCTGGGAGGCCAGAGGGTGCTGAGCAAGGGATGGGGTGGCATTGGGTCCTGAGGCTACCTTTTCCATTCCTTCCTAATGAGGAGTAAGGGGAGATTCCTTCGGTACTCCTTGCAGCCCTGCGTGCTTTACCCAGGCTGACCAAGCAGTGCTTTGCCCGGTGCTGGGCCCTGTACAGGACTGCACAGAGAGCAGCTGAGCAGTGAATGGGATTTTCTGGCATCAGGAAGGGCAGGACACTCCCGGTGCCTTGTGCCCCAGGTTGGGTTGGGGTGTGTGGTCCCACAGGAAGGGCATCATGCCTGTGTTCTTCTGCCTCTCGCAGCGGTTCACCCCATGTGTCCCCCCGACGGCTTGGTTTTCCCGGGCAACAACCACTGCTACCGGCTGGTGGTGGAGAAGGCCGAGTGGCTGGAGGCGCAGCAGCACTGCCAGGAGCACGGCAACGGAGAGCTGGCCTTTGTCAGCAGCCCTGAGATCCAGGGCTTCCTGGTCGCTCACGTCATCAGGTAAGCGAGGAGGGTGAGGGGTAAGATTTCTTAGGGAGGAATGTTGTGCTTCTGGGGTTACATCTGCAGAGGTGTCTGGGGGGAAGAGCCCGGCAGCAGGCAGCCCTCTGCAGCCAGTCGGTCTGGTGGGATGTGTGGGTCTGAGCTGAGGGTGATACGGCATGGGGAGAAGCTGGGTGTGAGGCTGCTGAGCAAGGAGGAGGAATAAGCAGAGCTCGAGCCTTGCTGTACATGGCTTACTTCTGTAGAGGCTGTGGAGGGAAGAAGAGGATAGAGGCAGAAAGACTGGAAATCAGAACTGGCGTTTGTGGGATTGCAGCTGGTGGGCATCTTGTGCCTGTGGCTGCCCCTGAACTGGGTCAGAGACGTCCACTGGGTCCAGCACCGTCTGCAGGCAGCGGAGGGGGTCAGGTGCTGGTGGCCAGGAGGTGTTGGGCTGCTAGGCAGGGCCGGAAGGTGACCTTAGAAGCAGCTCCCTCCATCAGCAGAGCTACAGCTGGATTGTCCAGCACAGGACACCGGGACATCCAGCAGCTGCTACAGCAGAGCACAAGCCAGCACTGTAATCCTGCCTCTCAGCTCAGAATCCCACATCCTGGACACACGGCTGCAGCCTGCAGCCCAGACCACATCCTCTCTGCTTTTGTGTCCCGAGAAGGAGCAGTGCTCCTCTCTGAGCATCAGGCTCCGGGAACATCTGTTCCACCTCAGCACTCGGGCTTTATAAACAGGCAGCGCTGGAGTGTCATCCCTGGGTTACGTGGGCCTCTCCAAGTGCCCTCTCTGCAACCAGTCTTCTCTTTCCCCCAAGTGCCCTCTCTTTCCCCCAGTCTTGGGGCAAAGAACATGAGCAGGGGAGCTGTGGGGGCCTGACAGCTCTTGTCAGCTCTCCTAGGTGAGGATGTTGCAGATCCTGTCTTAATAAATGTGGCCCAGAAAGCACGCGCAGAGGGAACGACTGCATGTGACATAGGCTTTGAATAGACCTGCTTGAGGACTGGCAGCTCTTCTCCCCAAATGTGTGTCCTTGCCTCGTTCCCTTCGCATTGGGCTTTATCCTGAGGTTACAGATGTGGTCCCTGCCCTGGGGAGGAGGAGTCTGCCCCTTGCCGTGGGTTAGCAGCTGGTCACTTGGTGTGCTGATTTATCAGGCATTGCGTGCAAGGCTTCTGATGGACTGCAGTGCAAGGAAATCATGAGACCTCGGATTAGAGTGAGCCGCCCAAGCTGTTTCCCAGCTGCTGCCCCACATTGTTCTCCTCCCCAGCCCCCTTTATTTAATCTCTTTATTTTATTAATCCATTCAGATAAACATGAATGAGACAGTTCCAGGATGCGATTTCCCTGGTGATAAAAGACAAATCAAGCAAGCCGCAGGTTTTTGGAACATGCAGCTTCCATAGTTTCTTGTGGGAAAATGACAGAAGCTGAAATCTGTTTTCCATTAGAGCACGTAGCAGCAAGGACTGCTCTCTTCTCCCCTTCACGCCTATCATTTGATGACCTCCCCAGGAGCAATGCACACTGAGCCAGTGCCCTCTCCTCCTCCAGAGCCCACCGCCCTTCCAGGGGACCCCATTTTCTGATGCAGTGCAGTGAGTCCCTCTCCCCTTTCAGGCCTCCTCAGACTTCGTTCTGCTCCTGCTGCCCCGAGGAAGGCAGCTTGTTCCTTCCTCAGAGGTGAGGGACACCCTCACCTTGCTTCAGCTGACGGTGTCTGGAGCCCCCTCATAGCTCTCTGCAAGGTTACGGGCCTAGCAGTGGGGCAGGGGTGGGAAGCAATCCACCCAGCCTTTTCCTTTTTTTTTTTTTTTTTTTTTTTTGATGACTTGAAGTTAGATCATAGCTGGAATTAGAAAAGGAAAAACTCGATCGGGTTTTACTGATGGCAGCAAACAGGCGGTTTCCTACCCATTCTCCCTAATCCCCTGCCAGTGGTCCGGGAGCAGAACGGCTATTTATTTTTTAATCTTATTTGCAGTGAAAACTACTGATTCACAGAACAGTTATTTTCGTCGTCATTTTTCAGCGTGACCTCATTAATCATTCCATCTGTCGTGAGCCCAGTGGTGAAGGGACACCGGTTACCTCCCGTCTGCTCGGTGCACAGCGGCTGGAGCGGGCTGCCAGCGGGCTGCAGCAGAGGGCAGGGCCACAGCAGGAGGGGCTGCGGAGAAAAAGCGGGGGGTTTGAAGGGTGCACGGTGAGGCTCTTCGCCCCCGTAGATAATATGGAACAAATGCCTCGCTTTCTGGGTGCGATTAGAAACAGTCGTCCAGGCTGTTTGTGGCTATGAAAGACCATTCAGCACTTTCCACCAGGATCCCTGTTGGCATTCAGCCACTTTCCTAATGTGGAAGGGCCGTGTCATCTTCCCAAAATGGTCCTGCCGGTTCCTCTTCTGTGTGGGGCTCTTTTTCCTGCAGTGCTTTGGCCACTGCTGCTGTGTGTTGCCCCCCGCTGTGTTTGCTGCCTTTCGGTGGTGACTGAGGAGTTCATTATCTTCCGACAGCTGCATCAGAGATGAACAGGAGCTGAACAGGAGCTCCCGTACCTGGCACCATCTGAGCTTTAGTCCTGCCCTGGTGCCAATTCCACTTGCCGTGGAGAATCAACCAATGGCAAATTCCACAGGTCTCCAGAAACCAAACAGAAGCTTTCTAAAAGTTGCATTTTTTTTTTTCAGACAGTTTTGCATGACTGTAAAATTCCTCTTAAGTCATGACTCGGTAAAAAAAGTATCAGTGAAGGTCATTTAAACGGCGATGCAGGCAGGCTGCTCCAACCAACTGCTCTGCTAGGAGAGGCCTGAGGTTGCAGTCAACCTGCTGCACCTGATGCAGCCATCCCCACGAGCTCCTTCTCCCTCCCAGCTCCGTTGCAATACAATGTTGGTTTGCTGGCTCTGTCAGGTCCTTTGGGCTCTGCTGTCCCCTCTACATCAGCGGGCGGGTGGCTCTCTGCAGCCTGTAGTACAGGGGCCTGAGCAGCTGGTGGGCAGAATGGTGCACCTGGAAGGAGCTGCTGTTAAAACAGTAAGTGTTAGTGGCAGAAAGGATTCTGGAATCCTTTTGTAACTAAAAGGCTCCTTTACATGCAGCTTCTTACACCTGGATGGAGCTGTTGTTGTTAAGATTATTATTTTCGTAGAGAACCATAGATGGCATCTGTCCCAGATCTTTCTAATACTCATAATTTCCTGAAATCCACCCCCCCTCCTTCTTCTTCTTCTTCTTCTTCTTTTTTTTTTTTTTTTTTGAAGGAGCCTCGATGTCTGGATTGGATTCAATGATTTTGCAAGCACTGGAGCACAGCAAAGAGGCGAAGGATTTAATCTGGAGAGCTGTCAGAACTGGCTGCCAGGAGAACCCCATCCGTCAAACGCCGACCACTGTGTCCGGATGGGCCCAGCCGGGCAGTGTAACACAGACCTGTGCATGGCCAAGCACAGCTACGTGTGCGAGTACAAGCCAACAGGTGGGCTCCGCTTTCCTCCTGCTCTCAGCTGACATCTCGGGCAGGCAGGTGTCCTGTTAGCACGTGCCAGGGAAAAACAGGGCTGCGTGGAGGGGGCTGTCCAGACCATTGCCCCCTTACCAAGTGGCACCGTCAGCAACCACGACATTCCTGTTGCAAGGAATTTGGCCCACTCCAATCTTTGCCATCTACAGACGTAAAGAGAGAGGTGAAGCTCTGATGTGGAGCTTTGGGAAGAGCTTCCCCCCGTTACTGGAGCAGTCAGTGCTGCTGCCTGCGTCTGGGGCTGTGGCACTGCTGTTAGGACTTCTTTCTGTGCCACCTTGTAGTCTGTGAGATGTTGGGGTACTGTATAGGAATATTTATGTATATGTACTATGAGGCCTTGGAGATCGTTATGTGAGTCTCATTTGTCCAAATACTTGCTTTGTAAACAGGAGTTCTCTTAAATGCCGAAAACTTCCTTGTGGGAAACCCTGAGTTTGACACCGACATGGCTTTGAAAAACGTGACAGAAGATGTGCTGTCAGCTCCAGTGCCAACTGGGGAGGTAAGGAGGGTTTGCTCATCCTGCTGCTGCAGAGGTAGCCCAAGAAGACATGGGTAGGTGAGAGCCTTGCTTTGTTTTGCAGGTGATGGTGTTCCCTGACCTGGCCTTCAGGCATGAGGGGTATTTGACTGCCCTGGAGTTTGTGACACAAGACCTGCATCACCCTGTTCAAGTGAGGTTCCAGGTGTACAGACCAGTAGATGGAGAAGGTGAGACATCTCTCAACACTTCGGCTATGGTTAGGGCTGATGCCATGAGGGCCATGTCAAACTGAGTGTGAGTGGCTTTCTTGTGGCCCTCTGGCTTCAAAGCAGAAGCTAGCTATGAAGCCTTAAAAACTCAGAGATTTGGTTCTATGTTTTATGGAGACTCAAGTACAAGATCTGCAGGTGTAGTTGGACAGCCTGAGGTTGCCTTTAACAAGTAGGTGTGCTGGGGAAGTGAATAGAGGGAGAAACTGGGTGGATTAAATTTACGTTGACCTGACAGTTTAGAAGGGGGCAGAGCCACAAGTGCATGGATCAAAGCCAGGATAAAAATGGTCTTGTTGGAACCAACCAGCACAGCCAAAGGAGAGATTTTTGGGTGGAGAGGTGGTTCTGGAAAAGCAGTGACCAGAGAACAGCTGAGCAGCTAAATAATGGCTCTTCATCAGCTGTGGCAATGCAGATGTGGTGGGTTAGCAATGGGGACTGGAGTCTGAGCTGGCAGCTGTAACAGGGATGGTAAAAAGGGAGAAACTCAGCTGGCTGCAGGGCTGAAAATGTCTCCTCTCCTACAGCTTTTGTGGCAGAAGTCCTAAAACAGAGAAGCACATTCCTTATTCAGAGACCCCAGAGTGTTCCCAGTTATGCCTGTGGTTATCCCTGCTTAGTGAAAAGGCCCCTCCTGGACCTGCGTGTGAGGATGGTTCCAGGCACGTCTGTCCGCCAGCCCTGACTTAAAGCAGAGCATTCAAATTTGACATCAAATGCAGAGCTGGTAGTTACAGGGTCGTGTGTTTCTCTGTTTAGTTTAAGCCGACCAGCAGCTGCCACTTAGGAATGATGGTTCTTCCCCACAAGGACCCCAAGCAGTTTCGTATGGCTTTGTTACCTGTCTCCGTGCCTGAGGAATGATGAGAGCGTAAGGAACACATGTAGAAGGGAATTAATCTTCTGAGTTACACTTTTACACTTCAGGAAGACATGACACGTCTAATGGAACGTGTTCTGGTCCGTCTGGCCCCGCAGGTTAATGAGGAAGAATATTTTCTTGAGCCCATTTGTCCCTGATGGATGAGATGATCCAAAAAGCCCTTTACTCCTTGTACAGCAGCTCAGTGCTCACGGTTTGGCAACAATTAATTTTGCAATTGTTTGCTATAGCCATCTATTTGGCTGATTACGAAAGGATATTTTTTGACACTGAAAAACTGATACTTTAACATGGAAACATTAACTTAAGAAAAGTTACTTAATGTGTTTTCAGTGTCAAAGCCAGCTCTGCTTTTGCTTGGAATAGCTTTCCCTTGAACACAGATCTCTTTTAGATTGCAAATTGGCGCATTCTCACTGGAAGAGAGACTGACTTTGTTTTAACAATCTTCCTGCCTTTGTGAAATTTTCCAGTAAAACAGGACGCTTTTGACTTACGTAGCACAAGGATGTATTGCAGTTGCAGCTTTTACTAAGAGTGGAGTCATCATCAGTCACAGTGGGAAAAATATGGTGAATTTGGAGCAATGTAGAAGTGCACTGAAGAGTTCCTTGCTAGAACAGTAAACTTTGCTTCCTCTTTCACCTCTTCCAGATTACCCGGAGGGACAAAATGCTACAGAACCATTCCATACTTCTCAGGATGATGGGAACTGGACTCTACTTGAATGTCCTCCTGGCTTCCAGTGGTGTCATTTGACTGATTTGTGCGCATCGGTAAACAACTGCTGCAATGCGACAGAGTGCACCAACAGCTCTCTTGCCAGCAGCCCCGAGTCCCTTCAGCACAATGAAAGCCAGCTCAGCTATCAGCTCATCAAGGAACTTCTCTTCACAGTACCAGCTGGCCCTTCCTCCCCCTACCTGGTCAGTGTTTATTACTGCTGCACCTCGTGCCACCACTGTCTGTTTTCCTCTTTGCAGGCTGTGGCTCCCTGCACTAACAACCTCGTGCAGTCAGTTAAAACACTCTGCACCCTCTCTGCTGTCCCCACTGCACTTAGGAAGTGCAGATAGAGCATGGAGCTGAGTTCCTTGTTAGCACATGGCATTTTTGACTTAAAGTGGTCGAGGAGAGCACAGTGGTGAAATATTTCCCCATGCAGCATTTGGGTCTGTGGCTTTTCTGTGGGTTTCACTTCAGCAGTAAATCCAGCTGTTTTGCCCAGGCAAGAGTTGGGTGCTGAGCGCTTTGAACTTGATGCATCAATCCAAAAACGTCTCCTCTCTCTGCAGGTCACCCTCAGAAAAGAAGATATTTTTGTCAGGGCCAAGGATGTCTTCAGTATCCAGCACAGCGCAGGCTTGGGCTCGTTCCTCCAGTGCCAGCCAAGCCCCACGTCCCCTTACAGAACCAACTTCTTCACCACAAACTCTTCAGACTGGGCACTCGGGCCGTCTGTCGGCTCTGCCGGTGCCACCTGGATCAACGACACAGTTTGCTCTCTCCGAGTTCGCTACGCCGAGGAGCAGCAGGTCCCGGTGATCAGCCCCCACAACACGGGGCTGGAGCAACCGGGGCACTACACGGTCAGGGCCAGCGTGGACAACGGGCCCTTCAGCGCCAACCTCTCTTGCACTTTCTGGGTCACCTCCCGGGTGTCGGGCCTGCGCGTTGTCCACCCCGCTCCCCAGGGAGGCAAGGTGTACGTGCCCTCCAACCACACTGCCCTGCTGGTCAAGCTCTCCTCGGGCGCGAACGCCACAGCTCGCTGGCTGGGCGACAACCACACCGTCCCCTTCGAGGGGAGCTGCCCCGCGGCCGTGCTGACTGCCGACTGCGCCAGGGACACCAACGACACCTGGTTTGCCCTGCTCAGCCTGAGCGGCCTCAGGGAGGGGGCCAGCAGCCACGTGCTTGTGGCGGAGAACGCCGTCAGCTCCCAGAACATCACCGTCGTAGTGAAAGTGGAGGAGCCCATCCGCGGGCTGAGGGCCACTCCTGACCCTGAGAGCAGAGTCCTGCTGAATACACGAGTGGTGAGTGGCTACTGCTGCTGCTAACAATGATTTTTAGCCTTTACTGCTGACGGTGTGGATTTGAGAAGAGGAGGACTGGGGGTCAGGGCTCAGCACTGCTTGCTGCTAAGCGCTGGCTCGTGGGCCATGCAGTCAGTGTTGCTACTGGGACGTGCATGTGGCAAAACCCACTGCTGCTCGCTGGCAGGAAGGCAGCTCAGCTGTGTGCTCACGTTAATTCCCTCAGAGGTAAGGCAGCACATAGTGTGAGGGGCATACTGGCTTTGCATTTGCCCAGGGGATTGCTCAGAAAATCGAGGTATTATCAGAGGCTGGTGATTACCTCCGTTTGACTTTAGGGAGTTATTCTTTTAGACATTTTGATTTGCTCTACCAAATCCTTACACCAGCCGGCTGAAGCTATGGGCATGTTTCATCCACCCATCAAAATCTTGGATTTTTCTGGTGTTTGCAGTCTGTTTTTTTTCCCCTCAAATCCGCTGTCCCCAGAACTACAGCCGAGCCCTAGGAACCTGTATAATAGCTGCCTGTTGATATCTGTGAAATGCTGTGTTCAGCTTCTGGCTGCTTGTGGCAGAACCCTGTGCCTGCAGTGCCTTCTGGTCTCACCCTTCCTAGCTGCCATGGTCTGCTCAGGAGGCACGGTAGGAGTGAGGAAAAAACCCTGCCCTGTCCAGCACGAGGCAACCGCCTTAGCCTTTGGGTCAGGCAGCATCCGTGGACAAGTCAGAGACTGAATTTGCAGGTGTAGGTGAAGCTGAGTTGTTTCAGCAACGTTTTCAGTCAGCAAGAAGGAGACCTGATGCCCAGAGCAGAGCATTACAGTGTGGGAGCAGGCAGTGTGGGTTCTGCTCCCAGCTCTGCTGTTGGTTTTTAGGGTCGGGGTGTGCAGTGCTCTGTAGGTGACGCAGCTGCAGATGATCTTGCACCCCCGTGTTGTGCTCTGGGAGTGCTGTCTGACTGATAGGTGATGCCTCCCGGTCTGGCTCTGCTTCTTCTGTGGGTCATCTGGAGATCTCCTGGGACGCACTGGGCATGCTTTTCCCTTGCACTAGTATAAAATGTCCTCATGCCTTTCAGAGCTACGTCCCTGTGATGGAAGCCGGGTCAGATGTGACTTTCCGCTGGACAGTAGATGATAAGCCATCTTTCACTTTTTACAATGTTGTCTTCAACGTTATCTACCAAAGCCCAGCTGTGTACAAGCTTTCGGTAAGCTAAGGCCTTTCCCTTTTAATCCTGGCTTTCCACTTCATCCTGCAAACCAAGCAGGAAAAGCAGCAGGGAGAGGAGAAAGCAGAGGTTTCTGCAGACACCCTGCCCGTCCAGGAGCTGCCAGCAGTGCAGCTTTATGCCGTGCACTGCAGCTGAGTTGAGGTTTGCACTGGGCTCCTAATGAGCTCATCAGTTGTTCCTCACTGAGCTGCTCGTGCAAATGCGTTTCTTTTCCTGGCTTCCTCCCCTGCTGGCTTCTCCGTCTTTCTCGTCTTTGTGTTCTCTTTTCTCCATGTTTAGTTTCTTTTCATGGTGTACCTGTCCTTACTCCTCCCCAGCAGGAATGAGGCAGTGACCCCACAGCAGGGTGCTGCCCACTGCTTTGGCACATGGTAGATGGGCGTTTAGAGCCAGGCAGGGGCAGGATTCACATGTAAGACTTCCATAGCCAGGACAGAGCTGCCACAAGCTCTTCTGGTCTCCTTCTACTGGTATAGACAGGAACAGTGATTTTTGCCATGACACCAGAAGAAGGATTGAGCAAAAAGTCTGGACAGAGGGAGGAATCTGCTTTGGAAGAGGAGCTTACCTCTGCCCAGGACGTCTTTCTGGTCCATGCCATGCACTGCCATGCACAGTCTTGGTCTGGCTCCAAGCTGCTTGACACATTTGCAGGGTAATTGCTGGCTTCCTGAAAGGACGTCAGCCCTAGCTCTGAGGGCACGCTCATGCTAACTTGCTGGGTGCAGCACTGTGCTGGCAAGCTTGGGTTGCTTTTACTTACGGAGTTGATAAGGTGCTGGTAGTCTGGGCTCAGTGTAACAGGTCCACAGAAGCAGAGGCATGAACTTTTATCTGCTGGTGCGAGAGGTCCCAGCTGGGTTTGAAGGGTCCCTTCTGACAGCAGCTCAGTTCTCCGGCAGGTGAGGAGATGGCAAGATGCCTCATCATTAGGTATTGGTGTTACATGCCTGGATAATCTTGAGGATCCAGCTCTACTTCTGTCATGCTCCTTCAGTCTCTCGCCTGTCCCTTCCCCTCCTCTGCCCAACTTTGCTCTCACTCCCTGCACCCACTACACACAGGGTGCTGGGGCTGCACTCGGCATGTTCAGTTTTAGGAGCCCCCCCATCCCCACACTGTGCTTGGAGCCACTCACCTGCAGCTGTCCCAGGGAGACTGGGTGGTTCTTGGTCCCTCGGTGTCTGCAAGTCCCCGTGCTCAGCAGCTGGAAACAGCGCGGGGCACACACAGAGCAGGCAAAAGGATGGCTGGCAGGGTCAGGGCCAGAGGAGCCTCAGGATGAGCAGCTTTCTGTCCTCTTGCTGGCTAGAGCCAGCCCTTCCTGGGGTAACTTAGTGGTGGAGATGTGGTGGGTCCAGCAAGAGGAGGCAGTGCCAGGTAGGTAAAACCATAAACCTTCCAGTTTATGCTGCTTCCCGGTGCCATTCAGGCCTCTGCTTCTGCCTCCCTGTCCCCCAGGCTGCTCTCCTCTGGCCTACCCTGCCCGCCTGCCTGGGGCAACCTCTCCCCTGCGGTGAAGCCCCTCTCCGAGGAGAGGGCAGCCCAGCACGGTGATCCCAAACGCGTTCTTTGTCCCACTATCCTTCCCAGCTCACCGCCTCCAACCACGTCAGTAACTTTACAGTCAACTACAACGTCACAGTAGAGATGATGAACAAGATGAAGAACCTGACTGTGCTGGGCGTCCTGCCGGTCCTCCCACAGAACAGCACCGTGGAGTTTACAGCGAGGGTTCAGGTTGATTCAGCTGTGGATGCTCTGTTCCTGTGAGTCCTTTGCAAGTTGCCCGAACTTCGGGTTTTGCTGTGCATGACTTACCGGCCTTCCCTACGTCACAACTCTTCTCAGGGCCAGTTGATTTCCATTGTCACATTCTTCAGCTGCTGTCTCGCTGATTTGAAGTGCAAACTGCTCTCTAGTTAATCCCTGGAAATGTGATTCAGTCACGCTAGCTGGGGCCTGTACCTCAAGCCTCAAATGCTTTTCTTTTAAAGGATTGCAATGCTGCTTTAATGTTTAGTTCCCCCTCTTCTTACCAGTGCTGTGCTCCTCTCACAGCCAGGGTTATGCAGCATGGGCACAGCTACTGCTTTGGTACTTGGCATTACAATTCCTCTGGTTTTATTTTTCCAAAAACCCCAGCCCTGCCTCTGAAAGACCTGGGCTTGGGGCTTGTGTTGAACAGTGCAACATGGTCCGTATGTTTCTCCAGGTGGGATTTTGGGGATGATGTCCAGGAGACATACCAGTTCAAACCTCCCTACAACAAGTCTTTCCTCGTTCCTGATCCCAGCGTCCATGAGGTTGTAATCGAGCACAATGTGTCACACGTCTATGAACACCCAGGTAAGCTTTCTCTGCGGAAGAAGGGACTGAGATGTTTTTGTTGGGGGGAGGTCACCAGGTGTCTTCAAATAAAATGGCTTGCTCATTCTTGAGCAAACCATCAGAGGAAATGGAAGTCTCTAGCGGTTTGCCTTATTTTTCTGCTCCCTTCCTCTGCAGGTGAATACGCTCTGGTGGTTCAAGTATCAAACCAGTTTGAGAACCTCACCCACTTGGCCCCAGTTCACATCCACAGTTACCTGATTGATGTGAAGATGGAAGCGGAGGAAGATGTTTTGGTTGTGAGCCATCCGGTCACCTTCAGAGCTAGTGCACTGCCGTCTCCTTACGGTGTCTGGTACACCTGGGACTTCGGGGACGGCTCCTCGCTGTTGACAGTGAGCCAGCCTACGGTGACGTACAGCTACTCCAGAAGCGGGGTCTACAACATCACCGTGTCCGTGAACAACACCATAAGCAGTGTGGAGACAGTCGAGTGTTACCAGGTGTTTGAAGAGATAACGGGGCTCCGTGTTTCTGTAGATGAGGCAGCGGAGCTGGGTGCACCTGTAACTGTTAATGCTTCGGTGCAGACAGGGGACAGTGTCACCTGGATATTTGATATGGGGGACGGGACGGTGCTGAGGAGCCAGGTGCCAGTGGTCGAACACGTGTACACAAAGGACATCAACTGCACCGTGAACGTGACAGCTGTGAATCCTGTGAACTCTGTCTCCCAAACTGTTCCTGTCCGGATATTTGTCCTGGAAGTACTCAAAATAGACCCTACTTCTTGCATCCTTGAGCATCCAGATGTGCAGCTCACTGCGTATGTGACGGGGAATCCTGATGAATACATCTTTGATTGGACCTTTGGAGATGGCTCGTCCAACGTCACGGTCAGCGGGGACCCTGTAGTGATGCACAACTTCACCCGGAGCGGGACGTTCCTCCTCTCCCTGACCCTCTCGAGCAGGTTTAACAAGGCTCATTATTTCACCAGTGTCTGCGTGGAGCCAGAGATAGTCAATGTCACGCTTCTCCCTTCCAAGCAGTTTGTGAGGCTTGGTGAGGAGAGCAGCTTCCAGGTCAGTGCCATGCCCCTCTACCAGTACCGCTACCGCTGGGATTTTGGTAACAATGAGTCCACAAGGTCGAGTGGGACTGAAGTCACCTACACCTACAAGAACACAGGGGTCTTCCTGGTCACAGTGACTGTCTCCAACAACGTCTCTTTCAATAACGACACAGCATTTGTGGAAGTCCAGGAACCCGTTGGGATAGCAAAGATTGAATATAATGGGACAAGGGTGTTGGAGCTGAACCAGATCTACCTGTTCTCTGCCAGCATGAATGGGACCAAAGTGAATTACTTCTGGGACTTTGGAGATGGCACTACCCAGCCTGGCCAAATCACCACCCACTCCTACAACAACACAGGCTATTACACAATTAGTGTGACGGGCCGGAATGACGTGAGCTCTAATGAGACCAGGATTGATGTCGCAGTGAAACGGCGGCTTCAGGGGATTACCATCAATGCCAGCAGGACGGTGGTGCCGTTAAACGGCTCGGTGAGCTTTGTATCCACGCTGGTAGCTGGCAGTGCCATCCGCTACTCTTGGATCCTCTGTGACCGGTGCACTCCCATCCAAGGCTCCTCCACAATTTCCTACACCTTCCGCTCCGTGGGCACGTTCAATGTCATTGTGACAGCAGAGAATGAGATCAGCTCGTTGCAGGACAGCATCTACGTCTACGTCCTGGAACAGATTGAAGGCCTGCAGGTGGCCAGCAGTGACCTGGTGGAGGACGTCTACTTCCCAACAAACAAAACGCTCCATCTGCAGGCAGTGGTGAGAGAGGGGACAAACATCTCTTACAGCTGGGTAGCCCAAAAAGATGGCCATGCTGTGCAGACCTTCACCGGGAAAACCTTCTCCTTGAACATCCTAGAAGCTGGGAACTACACTGTCTATCTGAAAGCCACGAACATGCTGGGATGCGCAACTGCTAACAAGACACTGGAATTCATCGAAAGCCTTGGTCTTCTAAAGCCTTATGCCTTCCCCAACCCGGTGGCTATTAATGCCTCTGTTAACATAAGTGCCACCATAACCAGCGGCACTGGTATTACGTATGTTTGGTACCTGGAGGATGGCTTCTCTCCTGTTACATCTGAACCCTTCATTATACACTCCTTCCAAAGCCCTGGAGCTATGGAGGTCATAGTTGGAGCAGAAAACAAGCTGGATTCGACCAATGCAACAATTTATGTCTGTGTGGAGGAGGTCATAGAGGGGCTGAGCATAGGCACCGCGGAACTGGACTGTAGGTATGTCTCTTCAGGCTCCACCGTGGTCTTCGAGGGGGAGCTGCAGAAGGGGACCGAAGTGACATGGCTTTGGGAGGTGCCAAACGGCACGCTGACAGGCCAGTCCGTGGCAGTCACGTTCCCCACAGCGGGCTTTTATACAGTCTATCTGAATGCATCAAATGACATCAGCTGGGCTCTGGCCAGCAGGAATATCTCTGTGCTGGACAGGATTCAAGGGCTGGAAGTTCTTGCCAGCAAGAAGGTGGTAGAGCCAGGAGAACAGGTCACCTTCGTGATCAGGATGGTGTCAGGGACCTCTGTGAGTTACTTGGTGAGCATAAGTGGGGACTACTCCGTGGTGCTCAACGGGTCCAAGTACACGCATGAGTTCACCAAGAGCGGTGATTATCTGGTGACTGTCACCGTGCAGAACCAAATCAGCATCGCGCACGCCCAGGTGCTCATCTCTGTCCTGGAGGCCGTCCGCGATGTCAGGCTCCTGAACTGCTGTGAGCGAGGCATACCCACGGGCACGGAGAAGAGCTTCAGCGCCCAGGTGGGGAGTGGCTCCCGCGTGTCCTTCTCCTGGCAGTTCTCCCTCTGGAAAGAGCAGGGCCGCTCCGTGGTCACCATGGCAGGAGAGAGCGTTTCCTACACTCCAGAAGCTGCAGGGCTCCTCGAGATTTACCTCCGTGCCTTCAACGACTTGGGAGGTGTCAATATCACCAGAACCATCCAGGTCCAGGACCCGATAGTCCACGTCTCCCTCACCGCCTCCAATGCCTTTGTCAACAGGACAGCGCTGTTCGAGGCCGCGGTGGTGCCCAGTGCCAGGGGTGTGGAGTTCCTGTGGACCTTTGGGGACGGCTCTTCCACTCAAATGACCAAGGTCGCAGTGGCCAACTATTCTTACCTGAGCCCTGGGGATTACCTGGTGGAGGTGAACGCCACCAATCTCATCAGCTTCCTCACAGCCCGCCTCACCGTCACTGTCAGAGTTCTGGAGTGTGAGGAGCCAGAGGTGGAGCTGGCCTTGCCCCCTCAAGTCGTGATGAAGCGGTCCCAGAGGAACTACCTCGAGGCACAGCTTGACCTGCGGGGGTGCATCAAGTACCAGACGGAGCACCTGTGGGAGATATACCGGGCACCCAGCTGCCTGAGCCTGGACGAGTCCAGCAGGATCCATCTGCCCAACGTTGATGTGAACAGGCCGCAGCTAGTTATACCAAAGCTTGCCCTGGAAGTTGGGAACTATTGCTTCGTCTTCATTGTCTCCTTTGGAGATACCCCACTGTCCAAAAGCATTTTTGCCAACGTGACCATGATACCGAGTAAACTGGTCCCAATTATTGATGGGGGCTCATACCGCGTGTGGTCCAACACTCAGGACTTAATTTTGGATGGGGAGAAGTCCTATGACCCAAACTTGGAAGACGGTGAACAGACTCCGCTGTTTTACCAGTGGTCTTGTACATTCTCCTCCAAGGTAAGAGCATTTTTGCACAGCCACAGAGGGTGATAATTTGGGAGCTCCAGCTCCAGCTCCACCAAATGCATTAGTGTCTGGGTAGAAATGATGTCAAGGGGAGCTTTTGTCAGCACCTTTAACAAAGCTGCTCAGGAAGGAGGGTTGCAAAGGTTGCCCAGTTCCCAGCTCAGGGTGGTGGCACAAAGGTTTAGGGAGGAGCTGCGTATGCAGTCTGCTGCAGTCCGGTGCTGCGCGCTGCCCCTGCGTGCTTCAGAAGTGTTTGCACTGGAAGCTGAAGCGTTCTCATTGCTGCTTCCTTTGGACTTGGCCTCTGCTTCATGGTTTCAGTGTAGCTGCTTCCATAACCTGGAGGGATTACAGAGCTGCTGAGGGCTCTGGTCCCTCTTCCATTAACAGTTCAAGGTCTCTGATAGCAGCGGGGGCCAGCGTTGGACTTCAGAGGAGGCAAGTCCCAAGGAGGTAGTCCCAGACAAGTCACTGTGCCTGTCCTGGCACGCTGAAACAATCTGACACTGCAGTGGTAAAAGCGCAGGGGAGAGTTGTCGTTCAAATTGTCATGGGAGATCCACCTGGGGAATATTTTTTTAATTGAATGCAGGATTGTTTTGCTTGTAAAAGATCATTGTTTTCTGCCTTTACAAAGTAAAAAGAACGTGAAGCGTGTGTGGATTAGACTTTCAAGTTTAATTTGACGTTTTTTGTGTTGTTTGGCAATGTTTATAAGCTTTAATTCATGAAAAGTTAATTGCTATCAAATAAGAATTTGGGACTCGGATGAAATACAGGAGTGTTTCAAATACTTCTTACTAACCTGAAGAACAGAGTGATGTGCTTTACTATCCACACGGCCCCGTTGCTCCCGCCCCGGCAGTGGCGTTGTGCAGTAAGGTCTGTGGCAGTGAGGTGGCTTTGTGTGGACCTGAATGTTGTGGCTGTGGACTAACCCGACGTGCACCCGTACCAAGGAGGGTTTGAAAGTTCTTTTCTCCTTGCAAGCAGAGCTCGGCTGCAGGGTGCTCTCTGAATTTCAGTGCCAAGGGAGGAAATGTCACAATTCCCAAAGCTGTATTAGAAGCAGATGTGGAGTACACGTTCAACCTCACTGTCTGGAAGGAGGGTATGAATCCCGAGGCAACGAATCAAACCGTACGTACCACAGAACGCTGTCGCTTTCTGCCTTTGTGCGCCTGTTGCTGGGTGCAGCAGCCAAGCTGGATGTTTGCTGGATGTCTGTTCTGTCTAGAACCTTCCAAGGAACCTTCCAAGGAACCTTGGAAGGTTCTAGCTCTAAGGTTCCAAGGAAGGTTCTAGAGCAGAGTGCTGCCCAGCCACAGGGACTGCCCTGAGCTGCTTCCCTGGCCTGAGCCAAGAGCCAGCGCCAGTCCCACAGGGGGCTGTGGAAGGCTCTGCTGTTGGAGGTGCAGGGGAAGGAGATTTTTGGGCATCACTGGGGCTCCATAACCAATCCCATCCAGGTCATTGGCAGGAACAGACACTGGTATTTCCGTGATATATTCATCTATGCTGCCTTGGGCAGCTCTTTGTGCCTGTCGTGCACAAAGTTTAGTTTCTTTTAGTTTCTTCCTTCCTGCGGAGCTGGGGCTGGTCTCACTGTGCAGCCCGGTGTTAGTCACCCAGCCCTGGGCTGCCTCTGCTCCTGGGACCCAGAGGCTGCAGCAGCAAGTCTGTAGGAGAACAGCAAAGGAGCCCAGGGTCAGTCGCTGTTCCACTGCTGTGTGCAGTGCTGGGCCCTTCACACGTCACGTTTCTAGGCTCTCCCCTGATTTTTGCCCAGAGAGAGCTTCCTCAGCGTTGGTCCTTAATTTCACTGTCAACAGTTCCTCTCTTCTCTCCTTCTGAATTTTCTTAAGGGAGGGTTTTTAAGTGCATGTTGTTTATGTCAAATTAAGCCCAACACTGAATGCATCTGCAGTCCGACAGCAGTTATGGTTTATGTCAGAAACATTCATCGTGGTGTGTTTGGCAATTAGAGATATAGTTAGTCTGAAAATGGAAATTCTTACTGCCTGGGTTTTAAACCAAAGCTGGAGGATAAAAAGAAAAAAATTAAATTGATAGTCTTTCAAGGACATTCCGTACTATCTGGTTTCCATGCATGAGCGCAAAACAATGATTCCAGTGTCATAGGAAATTTGCAAATACTGGAGGAATGAATGAAGCTTCAATGCACTCAGGCTTAATGCTGCGGAATATTTATCCCCTTTTAAAAGTCTGCCATGCTAAACAGTGTCTTCACTGCTGTCCTTCCTTGAATGCGGAATATTCATCATGCCAGGGCAGAGGGCTCTGGCCCACGGTCCTGCTTCCTAGGGGATTAAAGGCATTTGGACAAAGGACGGGGCAGAGCTCAGCAGCCATTGTGTCTGGAGACCAGTGCTTCTGAAGCTTTCCTCTCTCTGAGTGCTTTACCGGGGAGGCGTGGTAGGTGTCCTGAGATGTGCAGCTTAGATCAGAGGTAGAGGTCCGGAATAACACCCTGCTCTCTGGAAAAGGCGGTTCTTCCACCTGCCGAGCAAAGAGCATTTGATGCACAGCAGGAGTTGCATCTAGCTAATTTTGCCATCGTTGCTGTCTCTCCGGGACGTAGTTGTGCCTGCAGTGCTCACAGCACTCGGGAGCCCAGGGGCCGGGCCCTGAGAGCTGGCATGCAAGCTGGTGCCAAGCTCAGTAGCTGAGGGGAGGCAGCCTAGGGGACCAGGCGCTGCCTTTGCAGAGAACATCCTCAGTTCACCAGGCTCACTGGCTTGCTCTGAGCCCCCTGTTGTTCTGTAAAAGCTTCCTGTTAAGCACCCTTTTGTGTCGAGGACAGGAACCCACAGCCCCGTGCTTTGTGCACCGCAGAAGCGTGTGATCCCTGGGGGTCAGGCTCTGCACAGCTGCAGAGGCAGGGCCAGGGGTTTGGCCCCCAGAAAACAAAGGAGAGTTGCAGTTGCTTCCTGGAGCAGGTGCTCACCAGATGTTTGGTCTGCGTTATAATGGAGGCTTTCCTCCTTCCATTTAGACTTCTCCTCTTTTCCAAGCTGCAGTGCAGATCTCTTCTGTAGGGCTGTGAGCTGTCCTGAGATGCTCAGAACAGCAAAGAGCTTCAGGTAGCATCATCCCCACCCTAAAGGACAAGTAGGACTCACTGGGAATTCAGTACGGGGTACAAGAGCGGCATTTTGAAAATGATTTGTGTTGAAAAATGCAAATAAAATAAACCCAGAATTTCCTTGATGGGCCCAGCTTGGCTTTGGGTGGCTCTTGAAAATCAGTGGCAGAACAACTCACCTCGCCCAGCATAAGAAAACAGAGGTAGCTTAGGTCTGACCTGAGATCCTTTGGAAATCCCTTACTGCTGTTCCCTGAGCAGAGTGTGCTGGTGCAGAGCAACTCCTGCTTGGAGAACCAGGTGCTGGGATGGCTGCGTACTGGTTAGATGTCTGTATTCTTGCCCCCCGGCCTCTCAGACCTCCTGACAGAGCCTCTTGTTTCCCCAGGTGTTCATCAAGAGGGGAGGAGTCCCGATCGTGTCCCTGGAGTGCGTTTCCTGCAAGGCTCAGTCTGTCTACGAAGTCAGCAAGAGCTCCTACGTGTACCTGGAGGGGACCTGCCAGAACTGTCACAATGACTCCAAGCTCGGGGTAAAGCCCTCAGCAACGCTGGTCGTTGCTCCCCACTTGGACTTCAGGGAGCACAGGGCAGTCAGTGAGGACAGGGTGGAAAGACTGAGTCCCCTGGCAAGCTGTCAGAGCTTCTCCTTGCCCAGGGGTGTGCCAGCTGCATCCTGAAGGAGATACCTGCTCTGGTGGGCCTGCAGGCTGCGGGACATGTGCCCTGTTAGTCCTCCAGCAGTGCCTACCCAAGGGGAGGCCTTGCTGAGTCATTTTCAAGCCAAGCCTATGAGTGACCAGGCCTTTTTATGCAAAGGCCTTTTTTTTTTCCTGTAAAAGGAAAGTGCTTTCACCTCCCTGCTGGCTGGCATTTCACACGCTGCTCTGGTGGTTCAGGCAGAGGTTGCTCAGTCCCTCATGCTCTCCTTTAATTACAGCTTCCACTACACAGCGTCTCTGCTACCTGTTGAATGAAACAGGTCTTAGAAGTGGAAGTCCCTCTGCGAGAGCTAATCTGTATTTCTCCCAGCAAGGCAAGCATGTACTTGCATGGCATTTTCTAGCTGGCTCTCTCACCAATCCTCTTGTTATCGCAATTGTACATTTGTGCTATTAACAGTAATCATCCAGGACACGTTCAGCTTACAGCATATAAAACATGGTATCCCATGGAGACTCCACCAGTACTTAATTTATTTCCTGTGTTTTGTATTCTGTATTATGAAATGCTCTGTCGGAGGATGATGTAATCCCAGAGACTAAAGTAGATCTCACAGTGGAAATATTCCCACCAGACATTTTGGAAAGGTTCCAGTTCTTGTTGCTGTAGCACACGAGACTAAAGCTGAATTATCAACTGCAAATTTGGCAGACGCTCCCACTAGAAATCTGTTACTTTTTATAAGGGACTCAATCTGAAAACGTTTCAGGGGCATAACTTCAGATTTAAACAAAACCTCTCCTGTCTTTCCCCTCTTCATCTCTGTAGAGATGGGCAGCGCACAGCTTTAAAAACAAGTCTCTCATACTGGACAAAAGAACTACATCCACTGGCGATACAGGAATGAACCTGGTCCTGAGGCAAGGGGCGCTGAAGGACGGGGAGGGATATACTTTCACCCTCCACATCACAGACCTCACAACAGGGGAGGAAGGCTTTGCCTCTATTGACCTGCTGCCCAACCAGCCACCTGTCGGAGGATCCTGCAGGCTGTTTCCCAAAGGACCGCTCAGGGCACTGATGGCAAAGGTGCACTTTGAGTGTACAGGTGAGTATGCTGGGCGCTTGCCAGCCCTCTCTGTTCTTCATGGGCAAATGCTTCTCCTGCTCAGTAAGTTACCAGCTGCCCTTACTTGCACTGAAGTTTTCTTTTCCCTGAACTCCAGCCCCAGGACACTGTTGGTCAGGCCTGAGCTCAGAAGTGGACCTTTCAATTTCTGTTCCCTAGAGCTTGGACCACGAGCGGTTTTGTGTGATCAAATCAAGGAGCTCTCTAAAATTCCTGGCAGGCACTTTTTTATACCTAGTCCATGTATTTGAATGGCAGTATCCAGGACAGGACAGTACTCATGGAAGAAACTGGCGTTTGGGGGCAGGAAAAAGAACATAGATGCTCAAAACTGAGTCACACAGATGTGGGAAGAGTAGAGACAAAGCGCTGAGGCCTTCTCTTCCATGTGGGCTGGATGTTCCCACCAGCAGTTACCTTCTCAACCAGCTGCAGAGACAGCAACAAAGAGACCAGCTTTGGAAAAGCGGCCTGGCTGACAGCCTATAGCCTTGGGCCAACAAATAAGTGCCTCTGAAAACCTTATTTCCCCAAATGATTAGTGTTAGAGATTAATGTGTTCTGTGCACAAATGCTGGGAAGCCATGCCGCAGAGGAAATGACGAGCCCTGCTGGTTCAGGGGAGGCTGGTCACCAAAGCGCAGCTCAGGCTGGAGGAGAACCAGAAGTGTGTTCAGCGTGCTGTGACTGTGACTTTGGTACGGGCTACTCGGAGTATTCATGAAATCAGTACGTCTTTGGAGCAGTGGGAATTCTAGCTCTGGGTGATTGTTTTTAAGCTGAAGTGAATGCTCAGGACGCAGCCCTGCTGGTCTGTGTCCAGTGCAGCGGGCCCTGGCAGAGCCAGGTGCTCCCATTCCTTCGCTGGTGCTCACTGGCAAATGTGCAGCACATTTCCCCACTCCCTGGCCCTAGAAGATTCCCTGTATTTCCCAGGAGCTTCGAGGAACCCTTTGTGCAGGTTCTGTCCCAGACCCAGTTCCTGAAATGTTGAACTGCCTGAGGGCTGCACCGAGCTCTGTCTAATGTAAGATTTTGCAGGACTGGTGCAGAAACTGTGGCCTTGGATGAGTGCTGCTGTATTTTCATTTTTATTTTATTTGGGAGCTCTTCACAGACCTGTTTTAATATTACAGGATACAAACACCCATGCAGAAACCCCTAAACATCAGGCAAAGAGTGCCAAACCTTTGCATGGCAGGCCTGAAAACATCATCCGGCCTGGTGGAGTCTTAAAGCTGCCCTGACTGTGGGATTCCGGGTGGTGGCAGCTCCCCAGTGCCCTCGCCCCCGGTCACCTCTTTCTGGGTTTGTTTGCAGGCTGGCGGGACACGGAAAACGTGGACGACCCGCTGGTGTACATCCTGCTGGCGTCGCGCCGCCGTGCCGGGCACTACCACGAGTTCTGCGTGTACAAGGGCAGCCGTGCCGAGCACAGCGCCTTCCTGCCCCCCGGCTTCCAGGAGAGCGGCTTCGTGGTGTCCGTGTCAGTCCTCGTCCAGGACCAGCTGGGTGCCACCGTGGTGGCCGTTAACCGGTAAGGCTGGGGGGAGGCTGCTCTGGGGCTGCGTAGCTGAGGTGGAGAGCACGAGCATTGGAACAGGGTGCAAGGGGTTGCAGCTCGAGCCTCAGCAGGGCCAGCACCTTAAAATCCCAGTCACCCCTTCTACAAAAACCCCTTAGCTTCCAGTGTGCTCCGTGCAGGCAACAAGTGCCCCTGGGTCTTGGGGCAGCATCCTGAAGGGGTCTCAGTGCCTCCTGACCCGGCTCTGCGCCTGCTCCTCCTCTGGGACAATTTGCAGCTCTCCGCACTGTCCGTGCGGTCCCGGCCCCCCGGGGGGAGCACACAGCCCTGCGGTGCCTGGGGAGGACAATCTGTGACCCAGCTGTTCCTCAGGCCCCAGGGAATGGTGCCAAAAGCAGCGCAGCTCCTCCCAGCACTCTGGCCCTGTTTTTAGGCTCTCTTTACGCTCCGTCACATTAAACCTGGATTTTTTCTTCTGGGCCCAGCGCACCTGTGTGTGTCCACCGAGGGAGCAGGCTCAGGTCCCTGAAGTTCCTACATACTGGTGCAAACTGGGCAGCAGGGCAGGCATTAGCAATGCTCTCGCTGTTGTTTAACCACCCGGTCCCCCCTTGTCTTCCTTCCCAGCTTCCCGGGGCCCCCAGCCCCGTTTGACACCATGCACTTCCACCAAATGCCTCTTTTCTTTGGCAGCTCCATGGAAATCGGCTTACCCAGGGGGGTTCCCAGCCTCTCCTACTGGCTCTACAATCAAACCGACACCGTGCTCCAGGGCTTAGTGAAGCAGGGGGACCCTCAGCAGGTCATCGAGTACTCCCTGGCCCTCATCACCATCTTAAATGAGGTAAAGCAGCACTCTGCCCGAGAGGGGCCTCCGGAAGCCCTTGCGATCGCCAGTAATGTTCTTTGGCCACGTTTTCTACAGCGATGTAGGGAAATGACTAATGCTACAGATTTCCATGTAAATCAGCATACGTGCATGGTGGGAGCTGGGCTGGAGTGATTTTCATGCATCAAAAAGAGAGTAACAGTCTCCAGACACACGATGACCAGGGAAAGCTGAGGGGCTGTAAAATAAAGCAGGGGTCCCAGGGAAGGCAGCGGCCTGGGCATCCTCTGTTCAGCTATCGTATTCAGATAGTTTTCCCTCTCAAGTCCAACCACTGAATTTAAAAACAGTAATCTTGGCCCAAATTCCCCCATCTGCCCCATGCTTCCCTTGGAGCAGCCACCCAGTTCCATCACAGCTGGCCTGGAGACTCCCAGTAGCTGCTCAGGTGCTGCTCTGGGTGCTGAGGAGACCTCCTTGTCCTGCCTGCGGAGCTGGAAAGCTCTTCTGGCTGCACAAGAGGCTCTTGATCTACAGTGCAGGAGCATCATCCTCCTGGCAGCTTTTGCTCTCGCTCCCGTGTAAAGTAGGGCCCAGTCCCTCCGTGTGTCTCTGTAGGCGGGGCAGGAATTTTGGTCTATAGTCGTGCTTTCCTCCCCCAAAAAAGCCTGCTGCGTGCCCGGACACCAGGCGGGGGTGATGCCCATGAGCACAAGCACTGTGCTGAGCTGGATAAGGGCTGCACGCTGGTGTGCTGCCGAGCTGCCCCGTGCGAGGCTGTTAAGTGAATTCCTGAGGGCGCACAGCTGAAATTGAGGAAGTTCTGCCAAAAACCCAGTTCATTAGATCGCCATTTGGGGAGAAGAACAGGCGGGGAGAAGGTGTAGGATGCAGGAGGGGTGCCTTCAGCACGGCTCGTCACTCTGAAACAGCCCGATGCGTTCCCTCACTGCCTGCTTTGATCCCCTCAGTATGAGCGGTCAGAGCTTCTGGAGCCCGAGACTGGGAATGAGATTGAGCTGCGGACCTGGACTCGCAACAATATCACAGAGACCCTGAACTCGCTGAACGTCAACACGGTGGATGATATCCAGCAGATCTCAGCAGCGCTGGCTCAGTGCACGGTACGTACTTTGTCACCACCTCCTTCCACCTCCTGCCCTTCAGGTGCAGCTTAGGAGCTCTTCAGTGCTTGTCCTGCTTCCCTGCCCCTCTCTGCCCCACACGCACCACACAAGGACAGGTGTCACTTGTTGACATCATTAGGGTTTCAGTGGAGATGCCCTACCCATTGTCAGCTCTGCCCCTCGCCACACCACCCATCTGGCAGGCAGGGATAAGATGGTGCATTCACATGCCAGAAAGCAGCACCTAGGAACTCTGTGCTTCTCCATGCCAGTCTTGCTGGGGCAGCTTGCTAGCAAGAGGATTCCTTAACTAGCAGATGAAGACTGTAGAAAAGGCCTCAACGGGTTTTAGAGAGGCACTGGAATAAGTTACTGGGGGATGCGCAGTGTCTCCAAGGACAGGCTGGGCTCCACCAGCAGTAACACAAGTAGAGGTGGACCTGCCTCGAGCCAGGGGCCAAAGCCAAGGACTGATGTTCCTTCCAGCCCTGTACAAGATGAGAAGCACTTCTTTGCTCTGCTGTTGACTGGAAGCGCTGTTTTCCCTGGCCAGCCAGCAGTTTCAGCTCCCTGGTGCTGGGGCTGCTGCCTGTTGGATTGAGGAGTGGTATTATGTGTTTTGTCAGATGGGCAAAGGGAAGAGAGCCCAGTTATATAATGCACTAGGGTTTTGGTGGTCAGCCAGGCTGCTCTGGCATGCTGTTGCTTCCCCACCCTCCCAAGTCTTTCCTTCTCGGGACGGGAGTCAGGTACCCTGACCTTGGCTGCTCATCGCCCCCCAGCCAGGTCAGCAGCCTTGCTCGCTGGGAACAGCCTCTCGTAGAAATCACAGACAGACTACTGCATCCCACCCACAGAGTCCCTGGTCTGCTGCTCCTTCCTCAGCTTCAACGCCTGTAAACCTCAAAAATCGCTTCTGTCTGTTCATCCTTGTTCAGGGATTTGGGGTTCAGCACACCCCGTTCTGCTGCCAGTGCTTTGTTTCTGTCTCTCACTGATGCTCTTGCCCTGTGACTTGATCTTGCTGTGGAAGCTTAAGTCTAGAAATAGAATTTTTGTTCCATGGGAAAAGGTGATGTTCTAGGATTAGTTTGTGCTCTGGATTGGAATAAAAAGCTTACAAAAAGAGTAATATAGAATTTCCCAAATTCGGAGCAGCGTAGAGACCACAAATTCACTTTCCTGTAGCAGTGTCAATCAGAGCTGATACTTTTTTGATTTTTCCTACAGGGGAGAGGAAAAATCAGATTGAATTTTTCCTGGAGGGGAAAAAAGAATTTCACTCTTCTTAGTAGGTTCTTTCCTCCTGACCTCGATACCTCAGTCTGTCTTGCTGTCATACAGAGTACGTCCTAGCTTCTCATAGCTTATAAATACAGGCAAAACCAGGGGAATTCTGGACCTGCGGACACTGTTTTAATTCTTCACCAAAACATATGGTGAATCACGTCTGAATCCTGCGATGATTAAAAGAAAAAGATGAATAAGAGCAAGGAACTGGCCTGTGGTAACAGCTTCCATGTGTTGCCTCGGTCCCTCCCATCCAGCCCTCGAGAGCGCTGGGAGCTGCAGGCCGTGGCTGGAACATTCTGTTTCTTGGACACGTCTGGGAGCAGAGGGAGGGACATCCATCATGCCTGAGTGGCAGGATCCCTCCCACAGTTTCCAGGAGTATTTGGACACCAAAGTGGATTCAGTTAGGGCCAGGCCTTGCTGCCGTTGAAGGCAGTTGAGCGTGTGGAGGAATCCTGTGCAGCTCCTCCTGGTTGATTTCTGTAGGAGCAGTGTGTGGCCCCAAACGGGTGCTCATGAGTTGCAACGACAGAAGATGTGCTTGGTGCTTACAGCCGGACCTCAGGGAATCTGAATGTGCTGCCCTTTGAGGTCCTTTCCAACCCTAACACGTCCTCCATCATCTCTTAGCATGTCTGCCTGCACGCTGGCAGGTGGGAGCATGAGGGGAGGTGGGTGGAAGGCTTCTGGAGACACCCACAAAGTCTTGGCACCTCGCAGTGTGGGCAGAGCAGCCTTGGTCTCCGCGGGTACCTCCTCGGGGCTGGAAAGAGCAGGGATAACATGGAGAATGAAATTAGTATTTGAACAAATGTTCTCGGGTCTTTGTAGGACTGAGGAGGCTGAATCAGGCTGTGTTTCCCTGTGCAGGTGGTGAGCAAGGAGATGGTCTGCAAGTCCTGCCTGACAAGGACCTTGAACAAGCTGGAGACCATGATGACCATTCTGCAGGGGGAAACGACCCAGGGCACCGTGACCCCGACGGGCATCGCCGACAACATTCTCAACATCACAGGTGGGTTCTGTTCACGTGGGGGTGGGGGGCGTTTGACCACGCTGCTGTGAGCACACAGCTCCCTGCTCGGGCTGCTGCACAGCAGCAGGCTGAGGGAAGCTCTGCAGGCTTTCACCTGGACCAGAGGTTTGGCTCGTGCCTTTTCGAGATGTTAGGGGAATCGTGTCTAAGATTTGGAGCATGGCACCCCCATTGCTTTATTCTCCCTGTACTTTTCCCAGGGTTATCCTGGCTTTGTCAGCTGTCTCAGTGGATATTTAAATATGAGAGCTGTTAGTAAACTCTCCAGTACTTCAGGGAATTGTCCTTCTTGTAAAGAATGAATAACAGATACGGCTTCCAGATACTCGCCTTCCTGGTTGCAATCTGAGCAGGGTACCAGTCTTCACTGGGCACCCCTGCATACTGGAAATTGCCACCTGGCTGCAAGCAGTGGCACCTTCTTTGCACTGCTCATTATAAATTTCTGAGCGTTTTGCACTACATAATGCAAAAACTTGGTAGGATGTTTGCTTTATCCGTTCCTTCCCTGCTTCCCAATCTGCTCTTCCTGTCACTTCACAGGAGAAAAATAAAGCCTGTCATGATTAAGTCCTCATCTCCAAACATTGTAGATTAGCCCAGACCTGGCAGGAAGAATTGACAGCTCTATTTTCAGCTCAGGGCTACTGAACACTTCCAGCGTGGAAGGTCACTGTATGCAGTGCAGAGTTACAGTGAGAAAACAGCAAGGAAAGGCCTGTCTGGTTGCTTTGGGAAGGTGTCAGATGCTATCTAGATGTTAGTAGTTATCTAGTCTGTTTACCAGCTCCTCTGTTTGCACTGTCATTTCTCTCCTGACAGGTGACTTAATCCACCTCGTCAATACAGTTTCACAAGAGTCCAAGCCCCAGGAACTGCTTGCTGATTCCCACAACCTGCTGCTAGCTCCCAAAGCCTACAACCTGTCTTCCAGCCTGATGCGCATCCTCATGAAGTCTCGAGTGCTGAATGAAGAGCCCCTTGAGCTGGTGGGAGGAGAAATTAAGGCCACAGGCAAAAGATCTGATCCCTTTAACTTGCTTTGCTATGAGAACACGCCAAACTGCCAGTTCTCCATCCCCCAGGCTTTCAACACCACCCTTTCCAACTTGACCGATGTTATTCAAGTCATGTTCCAAGTGGACTCCAACCCGTTCCCCTTTGGTTACATCAGCAACTACACCGTGTCCACGAAGGTGGCCTCCATGGAGTTCCAGACCCACAACGGAGTGCAGATCCCCATTGGCAGCCTGGACTCGGAGAAAGCCATCACCGTCATGGTGTCCAACAGCACGGACGCTGACAATCTCGCTGCTGGCACCGAAGTCATCGAGGCAAGAACGTCTGTGAACCTCATCGTGACCATGGAGAGCAACAATCGAGAAGCAGGACTGCACTTCAGGCTCACCTACAAAGTCCTGAATGGTAGCTCAGAGCCAGCTCCCGTGCTCTTTGCTGTTTCTTCCCGTGGGTGGGGAGGGCTGGCTTGGAGGCACAGGACGGCTGTGTCAGGGGGTGTGTTTGGGAGCACATCTCGGGACAGCAAGTCCTGTACTGCACTGCTGAGGTCGCAGCTGTCATGGGCATTATCCAACCCCGGTGCAATCCTTGTCTGTGGATTCTGACACTGAGAAGCCTTTTGTTTTTCCCAGCAAAATGTGGCTTCTGTGAGCGGTGTTGGCTCCAGAGGGAGTTTGTCCTGTTTCTGGACCAGGCACACTGGGATCCAGAGCCTCCTGCTCAGGAATCCTCCGAGCTGCAGGCAGAGTGCAGTCAGGAAAAGCATCTCTCCCAACTCCGTGTTCCTGACACTCCTCCCTGAGCATCCACTGCTGGCAGCAGCCGTGTGGCTGAGCTCTCCCTGGTGTTTATAAAGTACTTTCTGTTCTTTCTCTCTCTCCCCGTGCAGATCACTACATTGCGAGCGAGCCTGAGCCGTTCATCATGGCCTATCTCCACCATGAACCGGAGCCCAACGAGTACAACTGCACTGCCTCGAAGAAAATCAGCCTGGAGGCCCTGTCTGGAGATGACCACAAGCTCTACACCTTCTTCACCTCGCCACTGTAAGAGCACCCTCCCTTGTGATCCCTGCCGCCCCGGGCTGTCCCGTGGAGGTACACGAGGGATTCCCAGAGCTTGCCGTGGCTAATGCTGGGCTGCCGTGGGCTGCTCTGCACGTGGGGTTTGGAGCCAAGCTCTCTTCTTTTTGTCAGAGCAGTCATTCCTGTAACTTCAGTCGCTGACTTGCTGCCTTTCCCAGGAGTGTGTGTGTGTTCATGCCTCGTGTTATTTATGAGCCGTTCCTAGGCATGATCTGAGAAGCAAGGCGGGCAGCTTGGGAATAGGCGGGGCAGGAGTGGAGCCACTGTTGTGTAAGTTGACACAACTTCCATGGCTTTTGGTAACAGCACACTCAAAGAGGAATTAATCGTCCTAATGAGTGAGTCTGCTCCCAGCCAAGGATTGAAGTTGCTCTGGAAGAGTCGTGGGGGTCAGTGGGACACAGGGAACGGCCGGGCGGGAGAGCTGTGCAGGGCTCACAGCACACAGATGAGAGGGGGACAGGCAGTGCAGTGCTCCCAGGTACTGAAATAATGCAAAGAGAGAAGAATTCAAGGGGTCTGTAGAGCTGCAGAACTTCTGCACAGTCAGAGGGCTGTGCAGATTATACCACGTTCACCGGGCCCTTCTCCTCCTGTGTGCTTACCTGTCCCTGCAGGGGGGTGATTTCCATGGGCGCGCATCCACCACACTGGGGTTTGCGTCTCTTCAGCCCGTGGGTAACCATGTCTTGCTGTCTCACCCTCTCCAGAACGGACGACACCGTCCAGAAGTATTACTTCAACATCACCAACCATTTCAGCTGGTCCCCGGTGGAGGTGACCCTGGGGCTGTACACGTCCCTGTGCCAGTACTTCAGCGAGCAGGAGCGACGGTGGAAGACAGAAGGCATCGTCCCGCTCGAGGAGACCAGGCCAGACCAGGCTGTGTGCTTAACCCAGCACCTCACCGCCTTCGGGGCCAGCCTCTTTGTGCCCCCAAACTCTGTCCAGTTCATCTTCCCTGTGAGTAGAACAAAGCAGAGGCTGTGTGATGTTGTCACTTCTGAACAACCTGTGGTCACCTAGAGGTCTTGGGCTCCTGCTGCTGTTCACGTTTGGGCTGGGTGGTGGTTGGCAGACCTGCAGCCGTACCTGTGCACCTTTGGGAGCTGCAGACGAGCACAGAGGGGCTGTGTCCCCTGGTCGTGAGTCCTGGCTGCTGATGCCAACAGCAGCCGTTTGCAGATGGCTTTACTCCCCAGTCTGAATACCTCGCAGCGTGCTCACCTATTTTTGTGAGCCGCCAAATGCTCCTCCCAGCTGTCACAGCATTGTTTTATCCTGGAGAGCTTGCACCTGGCAGCTGCTCCCTGGCTCCCGGGGACATTGGGGCTCCTTCCAGCTCTGCCGCTGTGCCGTAGGTGGGAGCAGAGAGGTCCCTGCGGCTGCTGCAGCGAGCTGCTGTCCGCAGCGAGCATGAGCCCTGAGCACAGTGTGAGCAGGGACAGGTCTCCGGTTCCACGCGGTGTTGTGAGTGATGCTTGTAGCCAGCAAGGAGGCAGCGCAGCTCCTGGGGAGCAGCTCTGGGGTCCTCCTGAGGAAGGAGAGCATCTTTCAGCGTGGTTCTTTTCTTTCAGGCTCCAGGCCCGGGCCTCAACTACATCGTTCTGCTGACGTGCGCCGTCTGCTTCGTGACCTACTCGGTGGCCGCGCTGATTGTGCACAAGCTGGACATGATTGACATCAACCGCGTCGGGGTGATTCCCTTCTGCGGGAAGAATGGGCTGTACAAATACGAGATCCTGGTGAAAACCGGCTGGGGCAGAGGATCAGGTCAGCCCACAGACTCCTCCCATGCTTGACTGCTAGGGTGACATCTGTGCAGCCCCCCCTGAGAGCTCCCCTCAGCACATCCCGCACCAAATGTTCCCTGGCAGGGCCCAGAGCCCAGCTGTCGTGTGAAGGAGCACCGAGCAGTCAGCTCAGGGCTTCCCCACAGCATTCAGATGTTTGTGTCTGGGTGATGATGGAGCAGGAGAAAAAAAGAGACAGGAGCAAAGCGTGCTGCCTCGCCTCTTGCTGCAGGGTGCACCTACTGCTAAAGGGAGCTGCCTGGTACAGAAATAACAGCAGGAGGAGGTTGTGCTTCCTGCTGGGTTGTGCCTCGCTGCTGAAACTCCCCTGCTCCACATCCCTGAAAGGATCATCCTTTCCTGCAGAAGCATCCAGGCCTTGCGGGCACTGTAGTCTGATGATTTTGCTGTCCACCCCCATCCACCTCTTTGTTCTCCCTGCTGAATCTTTCCTAGCAGTGTGAAGGCAGAAAGCTTGGCTTTCTGACCTGGGGCTGCGTTTGTGGCTCGAGCTGCCAGAAGCATCATCCCTGGAAATGCAGGGAGCTGGGACGTGGGAGCTCTGAGCACCACTGGGGTAGGATGCCACCATGTCACTGCTAGAGGCATGTTCCCATTGAACTTAGTGCAACCACTGGTTTCACTGGGAGCTGTTTGTTCCAAAGTCACCCCAAGGACCGTCCAGGCTGAGCAGGTGGACTGGGGAGCATCTGGCAACGGGTACCGGAGAGAAGTCAAAGCAAACGAGTCTTCTGACTGTCTGATGGAAAAAACACCCAGAATAAACGTCTCCTCCCAGTAGGGTGTTAGCAAGTCAAGGAATTTCAGATTCAGTCCCCTCCAAAGTGGAAAACCACGAGTATGCCAAGGACCAGTCTGAGCAGCTGCCCTGCAGTCTGTGTAACACCATCCCGGGGTGTGGGACAGCCGCTGGGGGCATTTCTTCCTCCCAAGTCCCCAGGTGGCCCCCCAGAAGGGCCAAGGCACCTGGCCCCACGTCCCTGGCAGGAAGGCAGGGTTGGAAACAGCTCCGCCTTGGGCAAACTTCCCTAACCGAGCCCCGTTAACCCTGCCAGGTACCACAGCGCACGTGGGGATCGCCCTGTACGGCGTGGACAACAAAAGTGGGCACAGGCACCTGGATGGGGAAAACGCCTTCCACCGCAACAGCCTCGACGTGTTTCAGATCGCCACGGAGCGGAACCTGGGCAGCATCTGGCGCATCCGCATTTGGCACGACAACAAAGGTGGGGCAGGAGCAGGCGTGGGGGCTGAGGCTGCCATCGGGCATCACGGGTTCACACGGGGATTGTCTGCTGTGAAACACGTCTCCTTATCCCTTAACCCTTAGGACTCAGCCCCTCGTGGTACCTGCAGCACGTCATTGTCCGGGACCTGCAGAGCAGCAAGAGCTACTTCTTCCTGGTGAACGACTGGCTGTCCGTGGAGAGCGAAGAGAACGACGGCATGGTGGAGAAGGAGGTTTATGCTGCCAGTGAGTGCTCAGCTCCTGGGCACAGGGCAGGGAGCCTGGGCATGGGGCAGTGCTCCTTGCACCAAGGAAGGGCTCATGCAGGAGACTGCAGAGAGACTGCAGAGCCTGCACACGGCTACAGTCTCACTGCACTGGTGATTTGCACAGCCAAATGCTTTGCTGGGTCCTTTGTGCTAGAGGACAAGGCATGGCTGGGATCCAGCTTTGTAAGAGGGTCTGCATGGGTGCAGTGGGGATGCTTGTTGAATATCAGCCTGCCAGGAGGGACTGCGCCAGCCCCAGCTGGGTACCCTCTCTTGTGTTGCTGACCCTGAAAGTCTCTCTCTGTGCTCAGGTGAGACGGAGCTGAGGAGCTTCTCCCGGATCTTCATAGCAGAGCTGCAGCGAGGATTCTTCGAGAAGCACGTCTGGCTGTCCATGTGGGACCGCCCGCCTCGCAGCCGCTTCACCCGTGTCCAGAGGGCCACCTGCTGCTCCCTCCTCGTCTTCCTCTTCCTCTGTGCCAATGCCGTGTGGTACGGCATGGTGGGGAACGTACACCTCAGGTGCGCTGTGCCCTCGGTGCTCTGCCCAGTCCCTGAGCTCCTCCTGTGCTTCCCCTTAGGTGGGGCAGGACAGACCTTAGGTCTGCTGCTGACAGCTGCCTTGCTTGTGGCCTTGAGCTTGCCCTTCCCCTTGCAAAGAATTTGGGATCAGGACGTGGGTTGTGGAGGACCAAGGAGACCCTGATCGGCTTTTCCCCTTGCCCAGTTTTGCCGTGCCGTTTGTTAGCACAGCCTGTGCCCATTTCTTTCCCTGCACGCCTGAAATGCCCAGTTGTGCTCTTCTGTCTTGCTCTCTGCTTGGCTGGCCACCCCGAGTGCTCCTGCTAACACCCATCTCCAATCTCTCTCGGTTCTCTGCAGCAACGGAGCCATTTCCAACCTGGTGCCTGTTAACGTGGACACCGTGGCTGTCGGTCTGGTGTCCAGCGTGGTGGTCTACCCTCTCTACTTGGTCATTTTATTTCTCTTCCGGATGGCTCGTGGCAAGGTAATGAGGCTGCCCAAATGGGTGTGCTCATCTGGGGCCATGTTCTGCCCTTGGTGGTATATCACGTCCTCAGCTGGTTGTCTCCCAGCTGCCCTTCTGCACTGCCCTGCCTCCTGGCCAGAGCCAGGGACCATGCAGGGCTCTGCCCCCCTGGCTTTAGAGGGACAGATCACTGTGGTACACATTTGCTGGGGGATGCTGGCTTCTGGCAATGCCCAGACAGGCACCAAAAGGATAGGTTCTAAAAGCTATTTAGGCACTTACTTCATCTCGATTTTGGTAGGTGATAAGTACCCAAATGCCACTGAAAGGCACGACCCGCTGCTTTGGTAGGAGCTGGAGAGAAGCTCAGTCGAGCATTCCTAATGAAATGCCTGCCCTGGGTACAAATTCAGCTGCCTGAACAGAGCTGCGGTTAGGCAGCTGTGGAAGGATTAGCTGGGGATTTAATGACTAGTTACACACAATTAACAGCCTCATTAAGTACTGCAGCCAGCTGCTCAGTGACTGATGAGCAGCAAATGTGTCTGATATTTCTTCTTCCTATAAGCACTCCCTGCTTTTGCAGGGGATTGTAAACCCCTGCAGCTTCTAGGGAACTTGTATGGGTCCTGGGCTGTGGGGCAGTGCCCAAGGCAGCTGGGAGGCAGGGAAGGACATGCCCATTCTCAGCCCCACTGGGCACACTGTCACCTCCGCTCCTCCTCGTTCTGCTCAAGCCTTCCTGTCCCCTGCAGGTCTCCATCAACCACACGCTGACTCACTCCGACCAGCAGTCCCTGGAGATCGACAACTACCTGGACTCCTCGATCCTCGACAGCTCCTTCCCCACCTTCCCTGGGCTGCGGGCAGAGGTAAGCTGCTTCGTGCCTGGAAGCCATGCAGGTGGCTCTGTGGGCTCTCCTGTACCCACACAGCTGCATCCACCTCCGTCGGTGCCAGGACTAAGGCACTCGTGCCTCTGGACAGCACTGGTGGTGGGGAGAGCCACAGCCTTTTGTCTCTGCATAGCTGCTGTTCTGGCCAGGCAGCAGACAGTGTCACGTCCCTGAAATGCCTCCTCTTCCTCCACAGGCCTTCTCTGAGCAAACCAAAACAGATCTGTTCTTGGAGGATTCCAAAAGGTAAGTGGGCTCCTGGGGATGGAGCAAGTAGGGGTTCAATTTTGTTTTCTTCTTCCAGTCTCCCACAGATTATGTCTTCCTTACCAGTGCTGCAGGCTAGCACTTGTGAAACATGTTTCATGGCTCGTGTACTGTTTTGGGTGGGAGAACAGAGGGCCATCAAAGGCCAGCTGCCTGCAGGCAGCGGAGCTCTGCTGGCCTGTGTTTTACCAGAGCCAGTAACTCCTTGTTGCCAGAGGGTGGAAGGTAGCATTGTTCTGAGCAGTC
The DNA here is from genome assembly GCF_011077185.1 of Oxyura jamaicensis. Classification (NCBI taxonomy): domain Eukaryota; kingdom Metazoa; phylum Chordata; class Aves; order Anseriformes; family Anatidae; genus Oxyura; species Oxyura jamaicensis. Next base: position 1,437,320 of record NC_048906.1, read on the forward strand.
GCCCACCGCCCTTTGCAGATCTCAGTGCAGCCACGTGCAGGCAGATGGAGGCTGTGCTCCCGCAGCCCTTCCCCTCCCAGGCAGGCCTGCACACTAACACCATCACCTTCCTCCTGCTCCCCATTCCCGTGACGTGCCTGACCGCGCGCCGCGCTCTGTTCTCCCGCAGCCTCGTGCGGTGGCCCTCCAGCGAGGCGCTGCTCAGCTGGCCAGACCTCCTCAGCGACCCCTCCATCATGGGCAACACCATCCAGAAGCTGAAGAGAGGCCGGGCCAGCCGCCACCTGGGGCTCGAGGCCCCGCTAGCGGCTGAGGAGGACAGCCTGTCCCTTGGCGTTCACCAGGGGCAGCCGCGGTACTTCTCTGCCTCAGGTGGGTGCAAGCAGCGCTGCTCTGTGCCGAATGCAGCCTGATCTGGTGCCTGGGAGCTCCGGGGAAACAGAATAGCACAGCTTGCCACCAGGCTGGCTTCAATTTGCAAGGCAGAATAGGGATTGCATTTTTTAATGGGGATTTCAGAACCCTCCCGGGGCGGGGGTCTGCGTGCTGTGCTCCTGCCAATGCCCTCTGCTCTGTTTCCCCAGATGAGGACCTCATACGGCAGATCCTAGCAGATGGAGCTAGTGGCATCTCCCACTCCCAGGACCTGGGGCCGTACATGAGGGCTGAAACAGATCTGATCTCAGGCCTGTAAGTACGGGGGGAGCAGAGTCCTCCCCACAAGGCAGGTGGAACCGGTGTCTCCTGTCCTTGCCCTTGCTGCTGTTGTGCCAGCCAGCTCTGCTGCATGCAGCCATGGCGAGCTGAGCTGGGCTTTGTGGCACTGTGAAGCCCCAGGACAGCCGTGTCACACAGTCACTGTGTCACTGTGATTCCTGCAGCCTGCACAGGGCTCCAGGAGGGCTCTGCATCCCTTCCAGGAGCCACCTGGAATATCCCCTAAAGCCCTGGCTGGAGAAATGGCTCCAGAGCTTCATGGGCTGCTGATGAAGTGGAGGCACTTTGGGGAGGGGGCTTTGAATCCCTGATGTGTTACCGTGCCCAGAGCACCCTGCGTTGGGGTGCTGGCACTGCCCGGTTGGGCTGGCAGCTCACAGATAGCCAGCACTAAGCAGCAGGGCGAGGGAGGGGAAAGACTTGCAGCCCTCTGCAAAAGGCAGACAGGTGTCAGTGCGTGACCGGTGTCAGTGCATGACCAGTGTCAGGGCACTGGCAGCCTGAGCCTGCTGCCGTACCAAATGCCTCTGCCTGGCCTAGGCCGCTGTGCTGCTGACAGCCTGACACTGCAGCACCCACACGGCTCGCTGACAGCACCCCTTTGCCTCTGCAGCTCCAGTGTGTTCGGGGAGAAGGTGGAGACTGTCATGATGCAGAAGCTGAACGACAAAGGCCAGGGCATGGCAGCTCCTCCCCGGGAAGTGAGCAGGTCGGCCAAGTCGACGTGGACAGGTACCAGGGCTGTGCCCAGCGGCAGCGCCGTGGGCCCTCGGGGACGGGCAGGGGCCCTCGGGGACGGGCAGGGGCCGTGGCACACAGTGTGGCTGGGAGGAACAGGCAGGTAAGCAGAGCGTTAGGAGAGGCTGCTCCCATAGGGATGTGTTTGCTATTTCCTGCCAGCCTGGGGGCCTGAATCGAGCAGACCCCAGGACACCATTCATTCTGTTGCATCCCCTGCCATGCACCTTAGGGGAGCTCAGCTCACAGCTTCTTCGGTTCCTCAGCTCTCTGCAGCCCTCTGCAGCCACCAATTCCTTCATTCATCCAGCACAAGGATGCAGAGTGAGGGTCTCTGTTAGCGGAAAAGGAGTCAAATGCCAATGAAAGTCCAAACCAGCTAGCAAAGCAGAGGAGGAGAGGTGCTTCCTCCTGGACCATGCGACACAGCAGCCGACCAGCTGGGGCTGCATGAGCGAGATGTCAGGCCTGCGGGTGGGAGGTGCCAGGCTGCCCCGTGGAGAAGCTGAGCACCAGTTCTGGGAGTGAGCTCTGGGCTTCCTGAGGCACAGCCTCCTTAGGACAGGCCGCAGCAGAGAGAATTGGACACGGCAGTAAATCCTTCTGGATCTGCTACAATCCCTCCGTTCATCGTGCTTGATGAATGGCTGGGGTACCTTTATGCCGGCACTGGTTCAGATGGGTGGATGAAAGAAGCCGTGCCCGAGCAAGCCCCGGGGCAGGGTGGCCTGGCAGTCTGAAGGCTGTGACAGTTCCGTGTGGCTTTTCACAGGTCTTGACCGCAGCACTTCCAGCCAGGCTGGGCATGCCCCGTTTCCTGGGGCTCCCATGGAAAGCAGGGAGCTGATCCCACTGCCAAGGCAGGATCCCATCTCCTGCTGCCCACCCTGCTGCTGCAGATGGGAGGCTGCTGTGCTGGGCTGGCTGTGGTTCAGGCTGCTTTCCCTGTTCGTGCTTAGTGGGAGATGTCTGGGACAATCCCTCCCAACTCTCCCGGGACTGGTGGCGAGTTCTCTGCTGCCATGAGGGATGTGCTCAGCCCTCCCTGTGCCCACTGGGACCCTTCAGCAGTGACAGTTGCTCTCGTTTCTCTTTCCTCCAGTCGCAGACCAAACGTTCAGGAAGCGCTTGCTGCCCCCCTGGTGCTCCTATCTGGCTCATGGGATCAGTCTCTTTCTCTTTGCCACCTCCACGGGGGTCTCGGTGTGGATTGGGGTAGGCTTTTCCTCCAGCGTCGCCCTCATGTGGCTTATCTCAGGGATATTCAGCTTCCTGGCGTCCTTCTTGGTCTGGGAGCCCCTGAAGGTAAGAACAAAAGGGAGGACACAAGCACTTACCTGTCCGTGTGCACGTATTAGCTGCAATTAACATCTTGTCCGGATACTAATCAAGTCCTGCCAGACACAGGGGACTGAATTCTGCAGAGGAGGAAGGGTGGGCACAACAGCAGCGTCAGGGGTGGCAGGTGGTGGCAGTATGTTTTACAGGCTGCTCCACAAAGCGGTGCTCAGCTGTCGTGCCCTGTCGCTGAAGGGCAAACAAGAGCTGCTGCCCAGCGGGTCTGGTGGCACGGCTCTGCTCTGCGAGCCCCCAACGTGCTGCTGTCCCCAGGTGCTGCTGGAAGCCCTCTATTTCTCACTGGTTGCCAAGCGCTTGCACCCAGAGGAAGATGACACCTTGGTGGAGCACCCGTTTGTTGAGCACGTTTCTGAGAAGATCAGCAAAGTCCGACCCCCACAGGGATTTGCCCTTTTCCAGGCCAAGGAGGAGGCCAGGAAGGTCAAGCTGCTGCACAGGATGCTGAAGGTAAGACCCGGCCCTGATGCCCGGGGAAAAAGAAAACTAATTAACAGGGTCTTGTGAAGCATTACAACTCCCCGCCTAGGAGCAGAACTCCCCGTTTCTTTGTAGATCATTCCGTACCTACCTTCTGTGCTGGTGCTGGGAATACACGGCTGCTTTCCAGCATCCAGCTGCTGCTAACTGAGTGCCATTCCTTTAAAGAGCAAAAACTCCTGTGCCTGCTTTTATAAACCGAGCTGCCGGCCACAGCAGCTGCTGCAGGGAGTTGTGCGGTGTGTACCAGCTGAAACACGGAGCTGGGCTGGCTGCCCAGGGGAGACAAACAAAGAGCCCGTGGCCTGGGTTTTGTTTTAACCTGCTTCCCACTGGGAATTAGCAGCACGCTCTGGGGCCTGATCCCGCTGCACCCAGTGGAAGGCATTGATTCCTGCAGGGACAGGGCTGGGCCCCGACCTCATCCTGCTGTTGGGTACGACCCCTTTCTGCTCTCTGCTTGCCAGAACTTCCTCATCTACATGATGTTCTTGCTGGTGATCCTGCTTACCAACTACGGAGACGCCACCCGCAACAGCAGGGCCTTCCTCCTGCAGAGCTCCATCAAGCAGCAGCTGGGCAGCAGCGAGTTCCTCCGCATCAAGAGGTAACTGCAGAGAGCCTGGGCTGGGGTGGGCTGAGCAATCCCCTCTGATGGCCAGCCAGCAGAGCGAGGGGCAGGTACCTGCTAGTTCCTTCCAGGCCTCCAGGATTTCTCTGGGGGTCAGCATCGAGTGGATTCATTCACCTTTAGGTCTTGCCCATCAAATAACCATTCTCACCCAGCTGGAGCACAGCTCACAGAGGGGGTGCAGGTTCTGCCCTGCCTGCTGGCCGCCCACGTGGAGGAGAGCAGCTCGTCTCCCCCGGGTGGAACCCAGATGTCCAGATCATGGCTGAGACGTGCAGACACTGCCCCAGCAGAGCTGCTCCAGGAGCTTTGCCTCTCACAGCCGTTCCCTTTTGCAGGTCGGATCAGTTTTGGGTCTGGATGTCGCAGGTGTTCCTCCCGTACCTCTACAACAACCGCTCGGGTCAGGAGAGCCACAGCACCACGCTGGGGGCGGCCCGGCTGCGCCAGCTCCGGCTGCAGGAAGGTAGGGGGACAGCAGCCCTGTTGTCACCTGCTGGGGGGTGGCACGGCCTGGAGGGGTGACATGGCTGGGTCTGGAGGCAGTGGGGTGCTGAGTGGAGCAAGGCAGGGGTTATGGAGGCACTTCGCTCTTTGCAGCCTATTAGTTGCTTCTGGTTCTGCTGCCACCAGATGTGAAATGAACTGGGGCAGTTTTGAGGATGGAGGGGTTTACACAGAAGGGAGAGGTTGATGTGATTTCGGGAGGTGGACGTGGAGGTGGAGGGGAGATGCTAGGGGTGAAGGCTCAGCTGTGTGCCCCTGCACTGGGGTGCTGTGGGGTGACGGTGTTGGTCTCCTTCCAGCTGAGTGCCAGCTCACTGCCCACGACTTCCTCCGCGGGCTGGGCACAGCTGCCGGGAAGAACTGCAGCACCTCGCCCAGCTTCTCCACGGCTGACTATGCAGCAGGCTGGGAAAGGGCAGCCATGAACGTGACAGCCGCGTGGTCCTACTCGCCGCCCGACCTCGCCGGGTAAGGAGCTGCCCCGCAGCTATCTGTGCCTCTGCTCCACGTGCTGGGGACGTTGGAACTTGTCGGGTGATTTAGTGCCCTCACCTCAGTAAGGTCACCTGCAGCCCCTGAGCCCAGCAAAGAGTCAATTAACACAAAAACACCGGGGGCTTTTCCCAAATGCATCCATGCTGGCCCCTGCATGCTGGCAGTTTGAGCAGTGGCAGGCACTTAGCTCCTGCTTTCCCTACCCGCTCAGTCTGCCCGCAGGAGAGCACACCAGGGCTGTTCTGTCTCCAGCTCTCACCCCGTGGCTCGTCTTCCTCTGCAGGGTCTGGTACTGGGGTTACATCTCTTTCTATGATACCGGTGGCTACATCCAGGAGCTGGGGGCTTCGCTAGAGGAAAGCAGGGCTCAGCTGCGTTACCTTCAGCAGCACACCTGGATCGACAACATGTAAGTGTGGCAGGGGCGAACGAAATGTTTTGCTGTCACCGAGATTTTTAAGGGGCAGTACTGGGGATGTCACTGGGAGAAACCCTAGGACCCTACAAAGTGATGGCACCAAAGACGGTGTTGTCCAGGCCCCTGAGCCACTGTTCTTCCCTGCGCAGGAGCCGGGCGGTCTTCGTGGAGCTGATGCAGTACAACCCCAGCGTGGACCTGCACGCTGCCATCACCCTGCAGCTGGAGTTCCTGGGCGCCGGCCAGGCTGTGACCGCGCTCACCATCAGCCCCTTCCCGCTGCTGCGGCTCAGCGGGGGCGTCACGCTGCAGCTGCTCATGATGGTCAGTGTGGTGCCTCGCCCTGCGCCCCTCTCCCCTTCGGTCGCTGCCCAGAGATGCTCAGGGGTCTATCCCCAAGAAAAGCAGCACGGGTCACTGCAGACTAAAGCTCCCCGGCTGGGCCAGGGCTTGCTCCCTCTTCCCTGGGTGCTGCCACCCTGCTGCACGTGCCTTGGACAGGCTTTGGGGGAGCCTCGCTGCTAGGGCAAGGATCAGGATAAGAGGGAGCGAGAGGAAGGTGTGGGAGGACTTGAGGAAGTGTGCTCCAGGGGTAGGCTTGCAGATCCCGGCCTAGTACGTGGGGCTTTTGCTGTCCTGGGGTGCTGCAAGGTCTCCTGGTGCAGCCTGGCAGGCAAGTATTGCCCCTCCTTCCCTGGTAACCTCTCTCTTCTTCCCTCAGGTCTTCCTCATGATGTTCGTGGTCTACTTCGTGGTGTCCGAGTCACTTTCCATCAAGAAGGAGGGCAGGGCCTACTTCACCCTGTGGGGCAACTACGGCCAGTGGGTCTTCATCCTGCTCACCACCTGCACCGTGGTGGTGCACCTCAGCCAGGCCACCCTTGCCGACCAGCAGTGGCTCAAGTACCTCAATAACAGGAAGGGCTTCACCAACTTCTACCAGGTGGCCTTTCTCAACACCATCTTCAGCACCTTGGCTGCCTCTCTCCTCTTCCTCTTGACTGTGCAGGTATGGAGAGGGCTGGCTGGGAGCAGCATGTGGTCAGGGATGTGGGCTTTGGGCTTTGGTCAGGGACGTGGTGGTGGTGGTGGTGGTGGTTGTTTTTAACACCTGGAGCTGGAATGAGACCCAGGGATGTCTGCATCTCCATTAATGACTGGACAGCCCCATGTCCTGAGCCCGTGGGCTCTGGTTTAGCATGTATGCAGGCTGTGCCTGCCTTCCATTGCAAGTTCTCATGTGCAGTCCAAGAGCAGGCAGCACTGTAATGCTGCCTCAGGGCAGGTAGAGCAAGGGAGAAGCTCTGCAGTGCTGGGCAGGTCTTGCAGCACCCTCTGCACCTGAGCCCGTGTTGTAACACCGTCCTCTCCCTCGGTCCTAGGCGGCCCAGCAGCTGCGCTTTGTCAGGCAGTGGTCTGTGTTCGGGAAGACCTTTCAGAAGTCCATGAAGGAGCTGGCGGCTGCAGGGCTGGCTTTCGTGGTCCTCCTCCTGGCGTATGCGCAGCTTGGCTTCCTGGTGAGTACCTGCTCCTCCCGACTGTTCTGGCGGAGGGCTGGCTGAGAGCAAGGGCTGCTCAGGGCTGTGTGACCTCCTCCAGCCCTCCCTGTGCCACAGCTGCTGCTGCTCCGCAGGGCTCAGGCTTTGTAAGATGGGGTAGTGAGGGCTGGGGGACACTGTGCCACCAACTGATCCCTTCTTGTTGTATCTCTGCTCTCCCCTTTGCAGCTTTTCTCCTCCTCCTCGGAGTCCTTCCGCAGCGTTGGCAGCAGCCTCCTGCTGCTCTTCGCCATGGTGCGGGGCAGCACAAACCTCCGCCCCTGCCCGCCCGAGTCCCCCGGCCTCTACTACCTGTTCTGCACCAGCTATATCATCCTGGAGGCGTGGATCGTGCTGAGGCTCTTCACCGTGGTGCTTGTCTACAGCTACCGGGAGATGCACTTTGAGCTGTACCGTCCGGCCTTCGAGCCCCAGGACTACGAGATGGTGGAGCTCTTCGTGCGCAGGCTGAAAATGTGGATGGGCTTCAGCAAAGCCAAGGAGGTGAGTACAGCCCAGGAGAGGGTGGAGAAGGGCTCTGGTAGCAGGCATTGAGCTACAGGCTATTGCAGAGAAAGTGTCCTCCATCCTTAGCCCCGCTTTGCCTCCAGCTACGTCCCACCACTGCTCACAGTCAGGTCCCTCTGGCAGGGAGGGGTGGAGCAGGGGCAGATCCTGGAGGCCCAAGGGCTGCCTTAGTGATGGGCACTGTAGGGCCGTGGCTGCCAGTTCTCTGTCCCTTTGTTCCAGGTGATTTTTATTTGGGATCTATCCCCAGGTCCCTGGGCTGCGCTGTACCGCAGCATTTCCACTTGCCAGCTCCTGAAATAATTCCGTCTCCCCTCTTTCCCCCACCCCTTCCTCTCCCAGTTCCGCCACAAGGTGAGGTTTGAAGGGATGGAGCCGCTGCCATCCCGAGACTCCAGCGATTCCAAGTCCTTTCGGGGCCCCACGCCCAGCGCCGCCTCCGACAGCTCCAGGGCCTCCACCTCCTCCAGCCAGCTGGACGGGCTGAGCCTGGTGCTGAGCGCCCGCGACAGCCTGGAGGTGGACGCTGACATCCAGCGGCTCCTTTCCCTCTTCGAGATGCTGCTAGCCCAGTTCGACCGGGTCAACCAAGTGACGGAGGACGTGTACCGCATCGAGCACCAGCTGGAGGGCTCCCAGAGCCGCCGCTGCAGGAAGAGGTGCGCGCAGGGGCCGGAGGACGTCCTCAGCAGGTACTGTGCGGGCAGCGCAGAGCGGGGACCCTCGCCCGAAATCAACTCGGACGTGGACCTGCAGCCCCCGCGGGACGCCCCGCTGTCCCCCCACTCCACTACCACCCTGCCGGGCAGCAGGGGCTCGGTGCCCAGCCGGCTCCTTCGAGCCAGCAGAGGCGTGAGCGCGGCGGCTTCCCTGCTGCCCCCGCACAAGGCGCACGCCGCGCTGGCTCCGGCCGTAAAGAAGAAGCGGCCTCTCCGGGCCAAGAACAGGGTCCACCCGACTGTCAAGTAGCCGTGCTGCGGGAGGGCAGAGCGAGCCTTGGAAGGGCTTTGCGGAGGCGGGCTGTGCCCGCCGCACTCACCTGGAGCCTCGGGAGCTGCCGAGCGCCGCGCCGTGCCGGCTGTGCCTGGCGGGCGCGCGGGGCCGCTGCCGGCGACGGGGCCGGCGCAGCCTCCGTTCTCCACGCTCCTGGCCTCGCGGGTCGGGCGTGCTGGCTTCCTCACGGGTGGCTGCCGGCCTCAAGGGTTCGTTGGAAAAGGCTGAGCCTTTCCTCGTGGACAGCCGGGGAAGACGGCACTGGGTATGGTCAGCGTGCGGAAAAAAATCGCTTCCAGTAGGGCAGTATTAAAAAGTTGTCTCCTTTGTTGCATGGCCCCATCTTCAAGCAGATTGCCTAAGGCGACTGTGGCGAGGACACTTTACTGGGGCCCAGCTTGGGGTGACTGGTACGAGGCTCACCTCCCCTTCCCTGCTGGCTGTGCCAGGTGGAAGGGGGGAGAGGGGAGCCCCTGGCCTTGAGGGTTTGAACTTAGTCTTGGATTTTGCCAACCAGACGCACTGTGGAGGAAAGCTACAGGTTTCAAGAAGATATTTAACCTTTTTTTTTTAAGCATAAATATATATAGATATAGATAAATGCTATCTACACCCAGATCAGTTAATTTCCAGTATTGGCTACTTTTATCCTCCGGAAATTGGTATTATTTGTATTGAAAGAGATCCAATATTTAAAACAAAGGACACTGCAAGCGCTGAGCTGCCAGCCCTGCTGCCCAGCCAGGCTCGGAGGGGTAAGGAGCAGCAGTTCGACCCCAAGGGGCCGGAGACCCTGGGCTGCTTTCAGTTGGCGCTGAGCAGGGGGTTGCCAACGTGCTGGCTTCGCTGCGGACCCCCCACCCCGCCAGCGCTCGCCCCCCGTGGCGGCCCAGGGGTGAGTGTGCTGCTGGCTGCTTGGCTTTTAACCCCAAGGAATGTATTGACGTAAGTATATGTATTTTTTTGGTTTACTTGTTCGTATGTACTGCCCAGCACTTTAAACAATGCTTTCCTCAGCTAACAATGACACATGCGATCTAACAAGAACGGGATAATATATCACAAAAGCAGTATTTGTTGTTGTTGTTGTTGTTTAAATCACAAACTGAAATGAGCAAGTGAGGATAAACTGAACGCAGCCCCCCTGCCCCAGCTGGCCCCAGCGTTACCTCCTGGGCTCTTCATGAAGAGAAGCCCGACTGCATTTGGAGAGGACTCGAACTGAGCTTGTTTGGGGGCCAGAAGGAGGCAGAGTCCCCGCGGCCCCGCTCGGTGACTCGCAGCACGCTGGGGCTGCACCTGCAGGGCTGGGGCATTGAGCACCCCTGGTGCAGGGGCAGCGAGCACCACCACCCCTGCAGCAGCTGAAGCCTTGCCAGGGCCTGCGCTCACTTTGTCCTCACCATTTCACCTTATGTATATTGTAAGTAATTTATACGTTGGTTTTTGTTTTTTTTAAAATGTATATATTTTTGTATGTTTGCTATATTTTCATAGCATCGGTAACGTGTTTGAAACATGTAGATAGGAGACAGAATACTATTGTCAGAGTTATTTAAAGGATGTATTAAGTGCTTCTTTCGGGGAATGTCCCGTGTATATAAAGTATTAGGTGTCTGTGTGCATGTGGTGCGTGTGCTCTCGAGGTTTGGGCCGGGCTGGCTCAGGGCCAGTCCCTGCAGGTGGAGCAGAGCGTGGTGGGGATCCCGCAGTGCACGAGGGTGGTTTTCCTGCATCCGCTCCCTGCTTTGGAAGTGTAACTGAAGGGAAGCCTTGGGCAGCACGAACACTGCTGCAGGGGACAGCGTGTCTTACCTCTGCTGATCCTGTCATTCCTGGGCACTGGGAGTGCTCAGCCCAGGGAGGAGACCTCTGGGAGCAGGCAGACGCAGGGGTCTTCTTGGATGCTTCATTGGTAAGCACACCCGTGGTGAGTCTTCCCCCTCCAGCTCCCAGCACTTTCTGCCATGCTGTTAGATACTTGTGAAGATTTCATTCCTGGGCTTCAGGTGCCTGCCCCTGTCCCTTCTGGGCAACTGTGGGAGGACGCACAGGTGCTGTGTGTGATGGCTTTGGGACTGGTGGAAATTGCCCTTGAAAAATGCCGTTGCTGTGAAGGACAGAGGCTGTGGAACGTTGCAGAAGGCTGCAGACAGGAGAAAAGGTGTGCTGTGAAATGAAGATGGCTTACGGCGAGTTGGTGGTTGGTCCCCATAAAGGTTGCAAGAGCAGATTTCAGAGGGAAGTAGATTGCAGAGTGGCGAAAATTGTTAGTACCCAGAGAGCTTTCCTCAGGGAAAGGAAGAGGCAGGTTGAAGAGATGGCAGAGAAGTGCCAGGAGTTGAGTAAAACAAAGGGAGAGGGGCGATGCCAGCCCTGGAGCAGCTGGGGATGGTTTCACACAGGAGAGCTCCTAAGCACAACTGCACCTGAACAGCCACTTTTAAACCTCAGCCCCACCTGAGACTGCTGCAGTGGAACAGTGCCTGTGGATGCAGCCACCCCTAAGGGCCATGCCCCCTTCCCCTGGGGTTACAGGTGCCTGCTCTCGCTGCATCACCAGCACCCCTGGTCACTGCCACCGCACGGTGGGACAGGGCTGTCAGTGCCAGCCTGTCAACCAGGGGGACTGGGGGGTGAGTGAACAAACCAAGCAGGTCTTGGAAGGCGTTGGGTCCCTGGCATCGTCAAAAGGCCTTTGTCCCACTCGCCTCCCAAAAAAAAGAACCAGTTCAGAGCTCAGCTCCTTGCCCCTGACCCCCAGCTTAACCTGTTCATTGAAAAGGAGCTAGAGTTGTACTTACTAGAGTTAAGTACAGGCAGGAGAGGGAGGCAAGAGGCAGGGAGCTGAGCGCTCAGAACAGCCTTCAATAAGCTAAATGTGGGGGTTGGACAAGGATGCTCCCCAGTGAAGCATCGGGATTCTTGGTCCCCAGTGTTCCTTACCAGGCTTGCTTTGTGTGTGTGTGTGAGTGTGAGTTGATGCACGTGACTTACCAAGTGCTTCTTCTAATCAAAGAGGAGCAGAAACAGGCCAAGACAACTGCCCTACTTCTTACCTTAACTTGAAGTATGGAGAGCAGCTCTGGAACCCACACAGTTGTTTCTTGAAAAGCCAGACACCTCCATGAGGGCCCACGTGCTTGGTGGGCACCACTGACAGCTTTCAAGCAATCATAGTTCTCATTGCAGCATTTATTTGTACAAACTATAGCAATACTCACAGGGTTCCTTCACTGTCACAGCTAAGGTACCACGTATACATGCACTCAGCTGCAGCCAGAGTTACTGGTCATGGAGTTACACTGTCAGCAGCAGTGACCCTGCCTTACAGCCCTATCCCGCAGGTACTCCTGAATGTATAGTTCTGTGTTTGTAGTCACCGAGAGATGGTTTCTTATTTATTGTCTTAAGTCTCATACAGATGTAACAGTATCAAGCTGCTTAAATAAAATAAAAACTATCCACTAGTTTAAAAGGGAGAGGGAAGGACCTCTATATAAATGCTTTTTTTTTTTTTTAAACAGATGATTGTGATCAATATGCCAATTTTAACTGTCTGGTCAGCATTTCACTGCAAACAAAAATACCGTATTTTGTAACTGTGGGGATGTTTCTTAAAAAAATGACAAGGTCAAATAAAAGATGACTGCTACAACCTGGCTCCAGTACTTCTGTTGCACTCACTCCAGCCCTCAGCCTGGCAGTGACCTGCTCACCACACCCAGCAAGAGCTCAGGAAAGGCGCAGGGCACAGCAGCACCCACCCCAGCCTGTCCGGCTGCCTGCACAGGCAGACATTCCTACCCACCCCATTTGTGCTTTTTGTCCATGACCAGAATTTTAATTGAGGTTTCCTGCACAATATGTGAGACTTTCTTACATCAATGAACCAATTAGGGAAGCTTTGGTTTGTAATTAACTGCATCAGCCTGCTAGCGAGGGATCTGCCATCACCACAAAGGCAAATTGCCCGTGACATTATCATCAGACATGGTTCGAGTCTCCCCAGGTCAGCAAGAACCCACTGACCATACAAATACTTTATTTCCTTTAGGACTCATTTACTTATAAACACTCAAAACACAACATACACTTAGAGTTCCCAAACAGCCCTGCCTCGATTAGTAGCATTTCACACATTGTCCTCTTGCCAGTCACTTCACAGTTCCATGTGCTGATTGCACTTGTATTCAGCTCCACGGCACAGGCTCTGCAGTTACCCCTCATCAAAAAGCCACGCTGCCATTTAGTCACAAAGCAGGAGATTAAAGTACTGACGGGACAGGCCAGCTTACAGGGTGTCTCCCAGTTTGGTAGTGTAGTGTCTGATGACCATCTTACCACAAGATGGGCTACGTAATCCCCTTCCACCTGCACATGCTTGCACTGAAAGGCCAGCTTGTTAATTACAACAGGTCCCAGGAGGAGAGCCTGGAATAGGCGTTAGTGCAATAGGCAAAAACTCAGTCAGAGATGATGCCACCAGGACAGGTCAACACTCTTTCAAAAAGGGTTTTACCGAGCGCTCAGCGAGGGCTGAGTTATCCCCAGCACTGCTGCAATTAGTAGAAATCCTGCAGCTGAACCTAGAAACCACAGCTGGCTTCTGGCTAAAAGCCTTGCAGCCAGCCCCAGGGGGTGAAACTGTGCTGCCCAAGTGGTTCGTGCCCCAGCTCTTTGTCATGCTGCTTCTTCACCGAGTGACACTCACCTCCCTGCTTTGCCTTACTTCTGGTACCAAAATCATTCCTCCTGGGCTGAGGGAGGGGTCAATAGGAGTCTTTCAAAATGGAGACACGGTCTTGGGACTTTAAGCAGCATGTCTGGCTTAACCTTTACCAGAGCTGGCAGCAGAGCAAGTCTCAGATTCTGTAGAGTTCAAGTCCCAAGAGTCAACGAGACCTGGAGAGAAGCAGAGATTCCAGGTTGCTTAGAAATAGTGACTGGGTTTCCAGTACTCTGTATTTAATTCCCAATAAAGGTGTCAAAATTCCTACAATTCATGCCTCTTCCACCTCTGTGATGAAGTGCAGAGTGTCACACTTGGTCTACTCCCACCAGACACTGGTGTTGAAGGAGTCTAGAGAAAGGTTCTGCAAGAATGTTTCCATCAGAGATGGAAGCCCTGGAATAGCTCAAACCAAATAAAAACAAAATGTGGAGTTGGTCCTCTCTTGGAGCATCTGCTGGGGATACACAGTATCTTCATCAGACAACAGTGGCAGGCTGAGACAGCAAAACATACTTGAACCTCCTGATAAAGTTCAGTGCTGAATCCACAAGAAAGCAGCACAGCCACACTGTATTTGCCAAACCCTTCTCCTCTCTGTCTGGGCAGGTGCACAGTCAGCAAGCAGGTGAAACACATTCACTGCCTCGTCCGTCCCAGGACACACCAACCCACTGGGATCTACACAAATTCGGTGAAGTCGTCCACCGAGGAGATCAGCCGCTTCCTCTGACCAGTCTCGTAGGTTGGTGGAGGATCCTGAGACATCTGGGGAGGGGGCTTTGTTGGAGCAGATGAATGCATTTGCAGGGGAAGGCCAGGAGTTTGGTACTGGGTTTCTTCACGTAGCTGAAAGTCAAATGAGAACAGATGAGTTCTGTATTCTCTGAAATTCTTTTCACTCCCCATTTGGCCAGGGCAGGACAGGTTACTCAGTACAGCTATTGCTGCAATCCCTATTGCAGAGCCGAGTACAGGCAGCTCTGTGTCCTGATATTGGGGTCCCACATGCACTTATCACAAGGGAAGATGCAAATCCAGACCTACATCACTCCACTTACCATTCCCACAGGAGCTGGACTTTATATACACATCATTTCTCTTATTCACTAAGTTTTGACAGCTGATTTTATTTGCCTTATTTATAACAACACAGTAAGGCAGAGCCCGGTTCTGAACACCAAGAACAGACGTGTTTGCTCACCCGGTGCCTTAGCCTCTTGATATGACGTAGCCTAGCAATCCATTTGGACGGGTAGGTGTCAGTAGGGTTTGATCGACTATGGTGAACCTGGGAAGCCATCTGATTAGGGAAGGATGGGGAAAAGCAGGGAAAGAGAAGATAGATGCACATTACCATAACCATGCCAATAACATTAATAGAACATTTCAGTACTGTTTGACAGCGATTGAAATGTAAGTTCATGCAGTAACTGACTCAAAGGTTGGCAGAAATAACTGAGGCAGAACGCTTACTTGTTTTAGCAAGGCCTACTCACCAGCTACTTTACTTGGTAGCTGGTGAAAGACCAAGAAGCCAGGTGAAAGGCACAGTCTCAGGGAGCGCAGGGGTACTCACGTTAGCATGCAGGGCCATCTGTCGGGCTACAAACGGCAGGTTCTTGTCAGAGATGATCTTAGCGACACTTGTGTCTACAAGTCCCTCCATGTCTTCATTTTAAAGAAGAAGAAAAGTTCTTGTCAGACAGTTAAAAGAGAAGACCAAGGCAAAAGTTGCCAGTAACTAACCGGACAAGTAACATAAACCTGAAGAACTGTTTCACAGAATCTCAGAAGCTCCCATCAAATGCTACAGCTCCAACTTTAACAGAATTGAGACCACAACTTCACACAATTGGCTCTCAAATTCCGGCTGCTCTGTAAACATTTGAGGTGAACCTGCTGAGCTCATTATGATACGAACTGAAGTGGAATAAAAAAATACCCCCGAAGTGCTCATTTGGTAAAAGGAAAGCAAACACCCCTGCAGGTAACTGCACGAGCATTGCAGAACCCAGCAGGGAACCCCAAGGATCAGGGCCTGCAGCGCTGGGAAGGACACTGGCAGCCAACGGCTGCAGGGGTCTGCACCTCCCAACTCTGTTCTACTCTGGAATCTTGATCTTAAACTTGAAGATGATACGAGTGGTACAGTGGGAAGATATCAAAAATAGGGTAAGATACATAAATAGGACGTATACAGATGTCACTGGGCAGCAAATTGGTTTTGGAGTTTCTCTTGGAAGCTTTTACTTTTGGAATGTAAAAGCACTGCAAAGTGACATAAGTTATTGCACCACCACCAATAAAGACTGAGAACAAATGCTGGAGGGATTCCTACCTTTTCGACACTGCAGCGTCACCAGATTACAGTCATAGTCAAGCGGTGTTATGATAACATGCACAAAATTGAACTGACCCTAGGGGAAAACAACAGAGCAGTCAAATACATTTTACTGGCATCCAATGTGACTCTAGTGAATGCTATACATTATCATGTGTGAATCCACTTGAGGCAAATAAACTCCACTCACAATCTCAACACCGTTCACCAAGATAACACACATCAGATTAAGGTTTTACAAACAGCCAAGTGCCTGTTTTATAATATGCCTGCAAGTTAAATCTTGTACCTTTATTGTTCCCAGTTTAAAGTCCTCTCCAGAATCATTGTAAACAATAGAAACAAAATCATTCCCAAGGTGCCTTTTCTTGTCACAGCGATATTTATCCAAATCCTTCGTGGGCATCAGAGTAGCAATGTGGAAAATGGCTGAAGAGGAAACAGAAGGACCCTTAGGCTGAGCTAGGAAAACAATGCTGCAAGCAGCAATGGTCAATACGCAGCAGCTGGCTGCAAGACAACATAGTACCAGCACCACTGTAATGAAAAAATACATTGTGCTCCCTCAATAGTTTGTCCCTGCTTGTGACAGCTGAATCCAGCCCTTCTGGACTGCTCCTGTGGTACCCGGAGCATGGAGCACACTGGGCAGCCCTTTGCCAGTGAAAGGGCAGTGAAAGCTCTGCAGCTGCCAGTTCTTAGGTGCTGCCTTGCATGGTCCTCCCTAGCACCACGCTTAGAAAAGTGAATTACAGGTCTGGTTTACAGCACGATGTACGCTAGAATAAGCATTCTTATCTAGCTGGGGTAGCTAGCTGTATGTTCACAGAAAATGAACGGGACTGGGCATCTGCTTCTGGCTAATTTTTTCCATGTCACTGTAGCATGGTGAACAGAAACTGGTTTGAGGAAGAACAGTTAAATACCTTAAACCAGGACTTTCCCTAGCTGAGCTCTGCAGAGCACCAGGGGCCCTGGCGAGTGACGTGCAGCTGCTCCACTGAACCGGACAACGTCTGATGACTGGGATTCACAGAGCTGCATGAAAAAGTCTGGGAAGTTCATCATGGCTTGTTGGATCCTGGCTGGTATCTGCACTGCTTAGTAGGGTGGGAGCTGGGTAATGCTGCAGTTCAAAGAGTAATGACCACAGTAACAACAACCCTCCTGCTTTCAATGCTGCCCTTCATAGAAATTGTTAGCAGAGTTTTGACATGCACATACTGTCCTCAGTTAACAGCCTTCCAAGCAGCTCAGGACCAAGCAGCTTATGCTACAGACCTTTACACAAATCCCTATCAATCTTTCACAGTACAGATTATTTTAGAAGTGGTATGATTTCTCTTAAAGAAGGCAGGTATGCACCTCTCCCACACTTGGCTTGCAGAGACATCAGAAAGAGAACGGAGGGAGAACACAGCCCCAGGCCATCCTTACTACACTCGTGGAAAAGGAAGCTTGTAGAAAGCAGCTCAGTCTTAAAATAAGAAACCATCCTTCCACTTCTAACTTCTGGAGACATCTTACCTTGCATAATGTCATCGTGCCAACAGTAGGTAAACTGTCCATCCTCCCCACACACGTCCAGGCCACCAAGGTAAATTTTATCTGGCTGACAATCTTTAAGTTCAATGAGCTTCCCTAAGCCAGTCAGGAACTCCGTATAGCGATAGGATCCGTGTTCATTCGACAGAATAGCAATTTCATTGTTGCTCTAGAGAACAAGAACATAGCAGTCCCACCATGAATGTTAAGAGCACTCCATCAGCATGAGTGATTAGGTTATTACCTCCCCAGAAGGGATTCGCACAGGCACTGATTTTTAATGCAAGAAGCTAAAGAAAAGCAAAGCTACTGCAGGAGCAGTACAGATCACGCAGCTGGAGTAGCAGAGCCCAGCCTTCTGTTGAGATGTAACCACTAAATTATGAATGCAACTGCTCACAACTCACCTGGCCTTCTCCAACATAGAGCACTGCGATCTTGTGTGTATCGTAGGAAGGAATTTGATCCAGGAGCTGCACCGATTTTTCAAAGGTCTACAATCAAAAAATTTGTCACATCTTTAAAAAGTTACCATCTCCAAATACTCACTGCCCTCCCTAAACCAGGACAGCAGCAGGTCACACACAGACTCTGACAGCAGTGTAAGCAAAGATTCCCGACCTTCACTAGTGGCCTCAATGAATGCTGCCCTACTTTGTTCTGCGAGAGCATAGTGCATCAGGTCAGGTACAGAGCTGTGCTCAAACTGCACAGGCTGGATGTCCTTGTGATGACATATTACATCATCTAGTCACTTCAGCTCCAGGCATGAAGAAACATCACGTCTCTTGCTCTGAAGAGTATTTTTGCTCTGAAGAATATTTTTAACAGGAAGCATCACCTTATCTCACCTAGGCTCCCTGCTGCCTCACCACCTGAACCAGAAGCAAGGGGAACCTTTCACGAGGGGGTCTGTGATGCTCAGTTCATGAGCACTCCCACACTACTTCCCCAGGAAGCCTGTGATTTATTCCTCCTGCAACCACAGAAAGCATCCTGGCCACTCCCAGTTATCCTGATGGCTGCCAGGTTTGTCTAGCGATGTTCTGCCATCACCACCTAATGCTCACTTTTCATCCTTCACTCATACTACCAGCAGAATACAAGAACCCACAAATCATCCTGCCTTCTGGCTGGAACTCTGCAACAGCCCCAGCAGAATCTCCCACCATCTCCAGTTGAATACACAGGCAGAATGTTGGAGCCACCGGGAATGGGGTATAGAAAATTTCCTGTCTGTAGCACTGTCAGTAAGAACCTCCTTTAAATAGTACCACAGGAGCTGGAAAGTAAAAAGGTTAGAAAAATTAACTACAAGAATTTAAAAAATAATAATTATTGCCTACCTCATTTGGCAACAAAAGGGGCTTGTTGTTTTCATCACCAAAGAATGGGGAATGGTACAACTGTAAAAACACAAAGCTAAGGGAGAGAGAGAAAAACACGTCCTGTTACCATAAAAAAATTCAGTCCATTTTGACCTCTTGTATGTAAGAACACTACGTAAAAAGAAAAAAGCAATTAAAATGCTAGCTGAGTATTACTCATCTTCTAGAGACACTGGGTGCCTGGACTACCTGCCGTTTGTAATAAACCCCTGTCATAAAAAACAATCATTATGTCAAACAGTGGCAGCTGCACAAAGCCTCAGTTAAAAAGGCAAGCTACTGGTAGAACAAAGGAGGAGGAACACACTCCTTCCTCACACTTACATGGGTACTTCTAGTCTGCAAGACAAATGATTTTACAGACACTTGTATTGTACAAAATTAACCGTAAGATGAAGATTGTCTCATAACATAATCTGGGGCAACTACCTACCTCTGCAGTTCAAAATAAATATATTATACCCCCTCATCTTCCTTTTGCACGTTAGATTTCCTGAACAGCAAGACTAGTAACTCATCCTATTCACAGCAAAATTAACTCTAGGTGACTGCATTCAGGCCACAAGTGCATTTGGACCCTAAACTGGGATCCATTTATTTCTACTTATTTCCTAAGACTGCGAAGTTAATTTAGTAACAGCGGATTTAACGTTTCTGTATTAGGGCCTGAAAATAATTCACCTTTCTTTCTAATCAGTTACTGTCCTATAGATCCCAAAGCCTGCAGACCCATTTGAACAAACCCAGCCCTGGCCCCAGCTATTACAAGCTTACTATTTCTAGATTCAGATGCTCCTCAACGCACCTTGGGTTTATTCCAGGTACTTTCTCAGCGTTGGAGGCTGCTGTCCTGCTCCTGAAGGCATCTCTCTCAATCCTTTTCCCCCTCCTTGATGGGGCTGAGTCAGAGATGGTGTATCCCCTTGGCCGGTGCCCGGACGGGGAGCGAGGCGAGGTGGCAAGCCCAGTTCCATCCAACCCCCCTGACCCAGCTGCTCTGGCATCCTCTCCCTTGCTCAGCCAGTTGCCCAGCCCTTCCCCTTCCAGGTTCCCAGACTGAGATTTTGATTTCACTTCCGTGCTCAGTCTCCTTGTTACTTCTCTGCCATTTGCATCTTTGAGAACCTCCTGCAGCGTCTGTAGCTCGGGGGAAGAGCTCGACTTGCTGAGTGGCTGGGACGGCTGAAAGGAAAGCTCCTCCAGCGTTCGGCCATCCTCCGGGGGCAGGACTCTCCCGATGGGAATACCACCCTCCACCAGGTCATCTGATTTCAAAGATTTTTCTTCCTGGCTAGAGGTTGAGGAGGACTTAAAGAGAGAGAAACAAATACAAACAGTTTTCCTAATGGACAAAACATGAGTTGACAGCAGTAATAATTAAGGCAGCCCATGACGCTTCCTGAGAAAGATGAGCAGATTGGTCCCAATACAACGGAACACAGACTGCATGAAACAGGTATTTACTGCTCCTGCTCCCTATACAGTCTCCCACGAGCTCCACAACTCAGTCATGACTGTGTGCGCATTTGGTAACAGCAGTGAGCAGCTAAAAAAGGTGCCAAGAGGCACAGACAACTTATCCCATGTGTCTGAAGATGGAGTTGCAATACAGCATAAAAGTGCTGTTTGGTTTTACTTACCCTGCTGTAAGACTCATGGGGTTTACCGAACCTCTCCTCGCTCAAGACTTGTTCAGAACATGAAGTTTCAAAATCTTCACTCTCCGGAGACTCAGCCGGGAACTCAGTTTCCTTTAGCTCCATTTCCGATGGGCTCCCTTCCTCCAGCACTACCGCGGATTCTACCAAGACACAATGCAGAAGAACTGAAGCCTGCACAGAGGTATAGACTGGCAGGTCCCCATCCTTTCCTCTGAAGTACCAGCCTTTTCCCTACGGGATTTCAATGGAAGGCCATATTGAATGAGTGGTCTGGTTCTTTGATATCATGTCATGTCAGACTTGCTCCTGGTTTCCCTTTTGTACAGAATAACTGATCACCTCACCCTGACAGCAAAGGCCTGCATCTACATTTGTCAAAACAAGCGCAGCTGTTTCCAATTGTCACTGATGAACAAGCAGGGGACAGAATGAAGAAAATGGGACCTTGTACATCCATACTCAGCTATGAGGACACACAGGAACTACAGAGATGTAAGAAAATACAAGACTAGCATTAAAAGTTCATCGTTATCCAGGCAGTGAAGAGATCAGTTCTATGCAAGTATGCAAAGAAATACGTTTTTCTTGCACTGAAATGTAATGCTCCTGGTGCCTTGTAGCGGCCTAGAAGGAGATAAGAAATTTTACTAGGAGCCATTTACTTGCAGTTTGGCAGCTTTCCTAGTATGTCTCAGTAGAAGCAAAACAATTCAGCCCTAGACATGTGGAAGGACAAGAGAGCAGGAGTAACACATGCACTGCAGCAATACTGGGAAACCTGCATGTGGCATCTGATCAGACAAATGGGTAATGAAACCACACTGACAAGAAAGCTCCTTGGAAGCCCTGCCTACGGTGGAGGAAGTTACTGAAGCGTTTAACCTTGTGTCTACTTCAGGCTGTGACCCTGACCACAGGGATGAGTCTGACCAAAGGCTCCTCCTGGCCTTGCTTTTTGTCCTGAGGAAAAGGCTGGAGAACAGGAGGCTTCCCATTATGCACACAAGGGACTGGAAGACCAATCTGAAAGGCCAAGATTTGTTTTCCAAATTTAAAAAACAAACAAAAAAAAAAAAAGGAAAGAAAAAAAAGCACACACCAAAACTAAAGAAAAATCAGCAAAACATTAAAAAAAAATCACTAAAGCAGCTTTTCCTGGATTGATTTCAGCTCGCAGGACCAAAGTTATTTCAAAGAAGCAATTAAGAGTTAGCATTGCACACACATACTTCCAACAAAAAAATAATTAAAAAAAAATAAAACAAAACAAAACAACGTGCTGATCTGGTTAGCTGTCCAAGCCAGAACACACCTGCATATATCCAGCATTTCCAAGCTTCCCTAGCTCTTGCATCACTGCCAAGATTGCTGGTGATTTTTAAAAATGTAAACGCTCACAGATTATACTTTAGGTGGGAATAGAAGAATTTGAGCAGAGAGAAGTAGCATCTTGGTGCTGCTTTAAGAGGCCTATGTCAAAAAATAAAACAATAGTGAAGAACACTCCTGTGTTCTACATAGAATTTTCCACTGAAGGAAAGAAGACAGAAGGAAATTTCAGCTCTCCAACTGAAGTCACAAAGCCCTGCAGATCATCAAAGCAATGCAGGGGCTGTGCTCAGAACCTATGCAATTTGATCTCCGCTTAATTTAATGACAAAGTAAATTTTACTGAAGCAGAGAAAGTTTTTACACTGCTATCGGGCCTCCAAAAAGCTAGAATTTAATCACATTTCCACCTTAAATATATTTCTCCTTTTTCTTTTTAACAAACTGTAAACCAGCATCCATTTTAACATTAAACTTTTAATACGCATTTATCAGCTTCTTTCATCAGATTCTGCGTCCAATTCTGACAGATTTCTGTGGGCTGAGTAGCATGGGACTTCATTTCTGGATAGCTTGTCCCGTAGCATATAATATGGTGTTCTCAGAACAGGGAGCTTTCACATTTAGCAGAACACAAAGCCAATTGTAAAATGAAGCTGGGAATAAATAATTAATCAAGCCACCCAGACATTTTGACAGGCCATCGAATGCTGTGCCTCATGACTCACAATCCGCCCCGGCTAAACAAAAAGTTGCTTTAAGAAATTGCCTGCACTTGCAAATGTTGCATCTGGCTTGGACTTCTTCATGCTAGTCAAGATCCCATTTGTTGAGAGTAATGAGACCGGGTACATACAGGAGACATGGAAGGGGAAAATGAAGTATGAGGGATACATTTTCTATGAATCAGAGGTGTTCTTCTATGGCAATACTTTTTTTTTTTTTTTTTTTTTTTCCCTTAAAGATATATAAATATACCTGCCCAGGATATGCTCCTGTGCAACTTCCCTTGACAACTGGACTGGTACATGGAAGAGAAAGAGGCCACTGCAAAGGGAAATCAAGTGAGCAGCTACATCAAAAGGAAGGAGAGACTATATGAAAAGAAAATAAAATTAAAAAGCACAGAGTTTAAAATGTAACCAAGAACCTATTTAAAAAATAAAAAAAAAGTAAATAAAAAAAATAAAAAAAAGGAAAGAACAAGCTGGGATAAGCTCACTAGATGCCAAAGGGATACTTCAAGGGTGCAAGGTTTCAACACAAATAAGGAGGCATAAACACATTCAAACAATGCAGACTCAGACTGCTCTCTTTGAAGAATGCATCTTTGTGAGTTTTAGAAACAGAAAGTTCCTCAGTGATGTCCTAGCACAAACAGAAAACCAGCCTGAGCTTTTCCTGAGATACACACTTTTGGCAAAAGATCATTCTTAAATGCACAGAAGGGTCTGAAGAATAGAAATACGGGTAGACTCATGGATTTAACCTCTTAAGAGGAAGAACACCATGCATATGAGAGTCTGACAGCAAAACTTCTTCAAAACATTCACTTCACTTGTTGCAGCTGGCAGACTACTGTAGAAGTTAAGAATATGACCAAAATGATTTTCTCACTGGCTGCCACAGGAGTGGCATTCAGGTGAGTGATTCTTCTGACTGACCCGTTAATGCCTACGTACCACAAATTTGTAGGACTCAATAGGAATTGTCATGGATAAGAATTTTTTTTCTTTTTAATTTTTAACTGGATTTTCAAAACAACCCATACCATTGACGCTGCCTGCTCAGAACAGCCTTGCCTGCTGCTATCACCGGTCAGTTTTACTAGCGCTAGTGATGCTAGCGACATTTGGCTGAGGCTGTCAACAGCTCCGAGCTGGGATTCCTGACAGCTTTACAAGTTCCAGCTGCTGGTCAACAGTAACAACCCAGCATTAACACCTTTTTTGAAGCAAACTAGCACCAGCATCACCAGGCACTAGAGCCAATACAGTGACAAACCCTGGCCACTACGTTAAAGCCATCAAAGAAAATTCAAGTGATTCAGCTGCAGCAGCCTGATGGCTAAACAGTCTTTTTAAAAGGTGAATACATCCACAGCTGCTGGGATTTGCACTCTGACATCTCTGCTGTGAAACAGTGGCAACTAACTGACCCTAGCTGACAAAGACTGTAATTGGCCATTTTCTTAGGAACCTAGCTCTGCCAGTGCCCAAAAAAAAAGGTTATACTGTAAACAAATGGAAGTGCTGCATGGGAAGATCCATTCACACATGGGATGCTCAAATCAGTGGGAAGGAGAAAAGATCTGTGACTTTATTTGGCAAACAGTCATCATGAAACACATTACTCCTGCAACGAAGCCCCACTGCTCCTCTTTTATTCAAGAAAGAGAGTTACTTTTCTGATGAAACATCAGAAGCAAGGAGGAAGGGAATTTTTCACTGAAAACTACTAAGAGAAGAACTGATTCCCTTTCTCATTACTGTTATTCCTCAAGCCACTAACTTGCATTTCAGGAACACCTACAGTAACTTCAACAGACTCGAAACAGGCTAGTGACTGCTATGCCACACACACGACTGGCTTGACATCTCTCACCTGTATTGGAACGTTGGAGAAGCGATGGTTTGGCTGTCCCGGTGGCCAAGCTGGAGGAGGGGACAGAGAGGGACTTGTACAGAGCCGTTTCTCGGTGTTCTTTAAAACGCTCTGCAGCCATGAGTGCATTAGACAGCTCTTGCAGGGGCATATTGTTAATATCTGAAGAAAACGGACTGAGCGGGTTCTCTAGGCTCATCAGCCAGCTTGTGTTCCCTGGTGAAGAAAATTCGGGAAGAGCATTAAGGACTTCCACTCCAGAAAGTTTACAACTCACATTGAAAAAAGCATACATTGTTTTGGATTTTGCAAGTATCCAAACAGAGAAAGTGCTCAGTTCTCCTGACATTTGGCAGGATCACTTGGCTGTTTCCTATTTTCAGCACGTAGTTCCCACTACCCTATACCTCATCTGAAGATCTTCAAAAACTATCCTTAGTAAACTCATTACCACAGCAGATTCCCAAAAGGTATTCAAAATACTCAAGTATTTTGAATGATGCTAGGTCACTTATTTTCTCAGGAAGCAACTTCCAGCTGAAAAAGACAATTCCCAGTTAATGTACTGCACTACTCAAGAATTCTGACCTTCAGCATGTCATTAATCGCTCCCTACCAGCAGATGCAACTATGCAACTCAAGAAGAGGTCACTGCACACCCAGGTAAAGATACCTGTTGGTCTGCGCACTAGGATTTCTGCCCAGCCCTGTGTCAGCAGAGGCACATACGCAGCTAAGTTTGCTTTTTCTTTCTGCAGAGGAGTCTGGGGAGCAGGATTAGACTTCTCTGATCGAGACGGAGGAGCAGGAGGACTCTGTGTCCCTTGGGAAGCCGAACCACCAGGGAAGTGGGAGGCTGAGCTGTCTAAGGCACCAACTCGTAAGGCATGACCACCTAGCAAGACAAGCACAACACAGAAGGGAAAAAATGTTTAGTTGATACTAAAAATATTTATAGTATTTATTTACTAGTTTAGTAAATAATAAAAATATCAGAGAAATAGTAAATCTTTTGAGATCCTCTAACATCTGTGCTCACAACAGTGAGGACCTAAGAGAGCTTTACCTTGCATGCATTTCTTATAAACCACACGGTTAGGTAGATGTAGGTGGTTCCCATTGCAAGTGCTCACCACTTAACCAACTGCCAAAGCTTTCCTGCAAGGAAAGGCAAGCAGGAGGAGCACCAGCACCACTGAGACCAACAGCTCCTGATACCTGCCCGCCATTAAGTAGCGGACAGGTCCAGATTCTCAACTCAGCTTAGACACGGGTCTCTTCAGTAGGCGCTAGGACACTTAAACCTGTAACACAGCCCCAGCAACGGCAGTAAGACTCCAGTATAGGAATTTACCAGACATGGATCTGACTCTGTTGCGAGAGCTTCTGCAAACCTGCTGCCCAGCTTGAGATTCCAGTTTTGCTGGAGCTTCTTTAGTTTGTCTCACTTGCAAAACAGGGTCTGAGCTGTGAAAAAAAGATATTGGTGATATTGAGAGAGGATTGTGTCATGTTGGACAAATACAACAGTCCTCTTGTGGTAAGAGGAAAACCTTAGGAAAAAGAAGCACAGTAACAATGGTGGACATTTAAAAGTGACTTTGTTAGGTGGAAGTTTCTAGAAATGGGAGCAAAAGTTACCTTGATTCTGTGCTGCTTTGGAACTCTCCGGAGTCTAAGCCAAGCAAGGACCTTGTCCCTGTTCCAACACTTGTAGTGATAGTCACCAGCTTATTACCAACCAGCCAGGTCTTTGTCCTTCCTCCAGCCAACAGAAACTCACCCACAGGAGACCTAAAAAGACATTTGTAATGAACAAAGCTCTCAGACTGCAAAGCACAGAGCCTCCAGAGGCAGCTCCTTGTAACTACGTAGGAGATACTGTCTGTTTTCTTCCTTTTTATGGCAATTGAAACAAATTCCCCAATCGATGTATGTGTTACCCACCAGGATAAGAGATGAGCTAACTTTCATATCATTGGACAGAAGCACTACCACTACAATCCCAGCCACACATTACAGAGCGTTAAGGGAACAAGGCTCGTCTGGGCTACGTGTCCCCTTCTGGGAGGGTTTCACAAGAAAAGTGCCCTTGATTTGAAGCCAGCTGGCATGGTACTCAGTTCTATAGCAAAAACTGCTGTCATCACGCAAGGGCACGGAGCAAAGCAGTGCTCACAAACAGCATGCCACTGGGGCTACACAACCTTCAGTGCATCTCCTCCTGATCAGCTCAAGGCTGAGGACAAGGCTGGTTGGCTGCAATGGACTTCTCTCATCTAACTTCATATTTACCCAAGGCAGATTTTATCTGCAAGGAATGGCTCCTAGGCCTGCCAGAATTTCAAGGGTGTCACAGCAATTTTCCACTGATAAAGTAAAATGTGAACCTCAAACAAAAACACTTCTCCCCTAGTCACCGACTGACCCCTACCTCTTTGGCACCGCAGTGAAGTTTGAAAAGACGTATCGGGCCATCATATCCAGACAGGTCTCGGTGAGTTCCAGGTGGAGATTTTTTAAGTTGTCATCAGCCTGAGCCATTGAATTTTCATCTGCAGAGCCCAGGCTTGAACTAGTGATGGATGTCTGTATCCGACTAGAAGAGAACGTTTCCAACTGACAGATCACATTGCAAAATGTTTATCCCCGTCACCCAGAAGACAGTATGATGCAGAACCACCTGCGATACATGCATGTGCCAGAGTAGAGAAGTGGCCAGACATTAAACCCAGGAGGTAATCAAAAAATTTTTGGATCTCCTTCATGTCGTGCTTTGTAGATTGTCACTGGAGAATGCGTGTTTTATCTTGAGACTGAGAAACGTTTAAATGACCACCAACTGACTAGGCCAGGCCAGTGCTCTCTGATGTCTGGTGGCCCATGGGCAAGTGCACCAAGCAAATAGGGAACGGCAGCACCATGCTTTGAATTGGCTGATCTATAGGAAGGGCAAGATTCTCTGACATAAGCAATCTGCAGAGTTTCCCAGGCAACATGTTGCCCATGAGCCATAAATCAAGTCTTTCTAGATTTAACTTTCTAATACTGTGGTTTACTTTTCCCTCTGTTACATCTCTTTCACGTATTGATTTTCTTTTTCTCCAAATAAACGCAATAGATATGTCTTTTTAATTTAATTTGAAATAGAAAAAAATTGCACTCTGTATAGGCCGTTGGCACGAGACTAGAGAGTAATTGTGCCTTCAGATTAACAAAGTTAGCAATGCAATTTAAAACAATTGCAATAACAGGTTGGACTGGGATGCTTTTATAAAGAAGACTCCTTATGCCATCATAATAAAAGCTACGCTGAGGTACAGCCAAATATTTACAACGTGACTTCTTTGGCATCACTGAAGTTAATTATCTGAGCTTTTAGCTGCTACAATTTGCATATTAATACAAGAGAAAAAAAAAATCACCTAATAGATTAATGAGGATATCAGAGAATCAAGTGCCAGAATTACATTCACAGTCTAGTCACGTCAGTGTCTTTCCACTGAATAACGTATAGCTATGGTCAAAAGCACAAATACATGCAATAAAATTCTACGGATAGGAACCCTTAAGGATCAAGGCACAAACATTCAGGTTCAGATTTCCAATCAACACAGCAATGCTATAGACAGCAATTTAACTTTCAAGGGAAGCAATCCAAAAATAGGTTTAAAAAACTAGCATAAACTGTTTCATCTTTCATGTGAGCAAATCCACGTCTGTGATTAAAACGTATTTTCTTTAGTCATAAAAGCAATAGCTTCCTACAGGCTGAGCATGTTTCACCTTTCACTGCTCTTTGGAGAGACAAATGAAAGTTTTGATGTCCTCGTTTTTTGACCAGAATACTTCTGACAGTCCCCTGTGCATCAAAAAACAAATCCCAAATGCAGGCCAGAACTGTTCCTCATAGTTTGGAAAGAGGGTCTACACGTAAGTTTGCAGAGTATAAAAAGCATCTCCTGCAGCAAGTCACTGCTTAGAAAGCTGAAGTTTCAGTGGCTTTTAACCAGTATGCTCACTTACACAGAATGCAACCTTTTTCTTTTTCTTTTTTTTTTTCCCATCACCATGTTTTGCAAATAGATTATTTTTCTTGCTAAAGCATCAGAGAACAGGGCAAAGCAGACATACACAATGCACGGGGCAACGTGGCAGCCCGACAGCCGGCGCTGAGAAGCCATGGAATATCCATGAGACTTCCCCAAAGCCTAGACTGTGGCTAGGACCAGGTTTTTTTAATGTGGATCAAAGTCATGCAAGCATCCCACATGCAAATCCACCCTGCTTCCACCCACCCTTGCAGTAAAATTTCCAAGTGCTGAATTGCTCTTGGATTCTCCCCATTTAAAGTGCCTCTACCTGCGGACCACATGTTCAGACACACTGATGCTGCGGGATCGGAAGGCATCAACTGCAGAGGATTCTTTCAGCTCTTTCACTGGAGGAGAGTTATTCAAGCCTTGCTTTGCATTTTTGGCTAGTCTTAAACTACTAGGTGGAGAAGCACCAAGCCCCATAAGAGGTCACAGGAAGGGAGGAAATCATTGAAGGGATGTAGGTTGAAAGGTCACAGGTCACAGGGTCAATATTGGGGGATCCCGGAGGGTGATGTAAAATAAAACAAATGCCAAAAAAGGAAAATAAAAATTAAAACGTACAAACAAGCAGAGCTGAAAGCATTAAAAAGACAAACCACATTTTGAAAACAAGGTTTTAAATGTGCTACAAAACAAATGAAATTAGTACATGTTAAAACAAAAAAACTGATTGAAATGATTGTTGGAATACTGAACTGTTAAACAAAGGCAAGAGAATGTTACTGCTCATTTGGCACAAAGTTCTCAAGTCTGAGAAGGTTTGTGCAGTTCATCCACCTCTTGTGTTATCTCACCTCAACAATTCAGCACAGCTAAAAAAAAAAATTGACTACTTACACAAAGACCAGATCCCCAGATTCTAAAACGCTTTACCAATCCCAGGTAGCAGCACATTCTTCTAAGAGAGACAGGAATCTAACATTGTCTAACATTGATAGGCCTGGCCTGAGCCTGAACTTCAACTCTGAACCACAAAAACTTACCAGGGTCGGTGAGAGGTGTCCCTTGGCTCAGATCTTGAGACACTGGGGGAGACTCAGCCTGTCTGAAACTGATCCTTCTCGCACTGCACTGCATGGATGCGGGGACAAGAAGGCAAACATCCTCTCCACTGCTGCTGACTGCATGATGCTTTTGTCAAATAAGCTATCTTACTTCAGGTGGATCAAGATAACCCACTTGACTTTCAAGAGGAACAGAAAAGAAGATAAGCCTTCACACTGTCTGGTGCCAACCACATGTGGCAGATGACAGCAATTAACATCGAAGAGGCACTTCAATTAGTCACAGCTGAGCTGCGTGCCTGGCTGGGTACCAAGATGTAGGTAACAGTTGGTTCAGCAGTTCACATTGCCTTATATAAAATGAAGATGCCCATTTAACCCTTTTGACTCTTCCTAAACATGATTTGCTCTCCTACTTTCAGTGAACGATTACATTTTAGATAGTCACCAGAATGGATTAGAATTTATTTCTCCTCCTCCTCCCAGTGACCTCTGACAGATTACATTTTGGCCACAACTGGAGATGAGACCACAGAGAGCAGAGGCCCACACTCTGAGGTAGTCACCTACACCAACATCGTGCCATTCAGCAGCCTTGAAAATTGTTGGGATCTTCATCTCTTTCAACACCCAACACCTTAGCTAGAGCAGAGAAATGCTTATTCTTTGGGGCTCAAAGCACAAAACCCAAGCACACAAGCTTCTCAAGCAAGGAAGCAGTTATCTGCTCAAAGCTGTTTCTTTTCTCACTTAGCTAGAATCTAAACTCGAAAGCAGAGGCATCACTGCCATTCTGGTGTGTCAAGTTGCTGCCTGAGCACAGCCCACACTCCTCAGCAGAGATTTCTACCAAAGTGATCCTGTAGCGTTAGGGAAAGCCTTTAGCTCCAGTAGTATTCCAACCCGGTTGAATTTAACGTTTTTTTGAAAAAAAAAAAAAAAAAAAAAGATCAGCTGAAATTCTAATTCAAGAGACAAGTGTCAAAAGGCTTCTCTTCCAAATTTCTGAATGAAAGAGGAGGAGATGGGAGAGATGAAACACAAAACAGGGTTTACAGCTATAGCATTAGGGCAGGGATGGTGTTTCTTCATTGCAAGATACTCGTTGAGCCTTGCAGTTAAAGTAGAGGCACTTTCCCCAGGGTTCAAATGTCACCGGATGCTTACTGCATATTAACACTAAAGCAAGTTAAGTGAACCAATTTAGGTATGTCCTACAGGTAAAATGACATTAGAGAACCCCTGAACGCCTTCCAAGCAATACTCTTCCATCCCTGCAAATGTTACTTTGAAAGACTGCTGACAAGGTGCATCCTGACTTCTGAAGATACCAGGCTTTGCTTAAAACTGACATTCTGGTTTCAAAATTTTAAAAAAGGCTCAGGCCATTCAGCCACAGAAAAGGCAGCAGTCTGCCACCCTCATTGACTTGAGCAGTATCACTATGGAAAAACACATTTTTTGCTATCTTAATTTATACAGGTTTCTATTCAACGTAATTTATCTTGCAATCATTTTTAATAGTCATTAGAGATCAATTATTAAAAGGAATTAACACTACCAATATAAGTATGGTTCTCTACTACTTCTGGTATTACCCTTCTCTATTCTGGTAGCAGTGTACCTGAAAGAACCATTGCTTTCCAAAAATAAACAACAAAAACCCCACATCTTAGTGTAAAAACTTATAGAACAGACAGTGATGCCTTCATACGTACTACTGTCAGACAGGTTTGATTTCAACTTCTTACCAAACTTAGTTTGTCTTTTACCAATCCCTGACCTAAAGAGGTTTACTTTGCTTGCTTAAATGCACTGTCAGATGTTGGATAACTAGACAGCTTCCTTCCAAAAAACATAGGAATGGTGTGAGCACGACAACAGGGAACACAAGACCCTCCTGGAATCTAACATCATTTACCTTTTGGGCCGCTCATTGAGGCTTGTACTACGAGCTCGGAAACTGTCCTTCTCAGGCGTGTCATCAAAGGAGAGGAGGACATTCGAGCGCAAACCCTGCCAATTGAGACAAACAGGTAACAGTCTGAACGAGCAGGACTTGCAACTGAAAGACCGCAATCGTGGCCAATGCACAAGAACTCACGTTTAGTCTTGAAAAAGAATTTAACAAGAAAATGAGTTTTTCTCTGGCTTCAGACAGAACCTTTATACTTCTCAAACCAGAATAAGCTGTCATTTTTATTTATGTACTGTTTGATTCAGTAGTACCCATTACCTTTGTAATATAGGGGACAAAGTCCTTTCGGAAGGGAAGGCGACACCGAATGAACCACATAGCTATCACGTGGTGGGCCAGGCAAACAATGTACTGGTTAAACCTAGAAGAGCAAAAAGATCTCCACAGAGTTTAATGCTGCAATAACGCCATTCCAGAAGTGAACAGAGGGACTTTTCTATCTGAGAAATACGGCTACTCCTTTACCCACTGTAAGTTTCAAGAAAAGAAATTCAGAGTTCTATTTAAGAAAAACAGACCTTTTGTCTGAGGAGATTATGTCCCACCTTCGGAAAAGGCTTGGAGATAGAATGAGCAATACCCAACACATCACCTTGATCCAAGTAATACCAAAAAAGCTTATCTTAATCTCTTTATTTTACAGATGAAGTAGAAGAAGCGTGTTTGCTATGAACTTACTTGGAAGGGTTTGTGTATGGTAGGGAGATGGCAAACACACTGGCATACTGCTCTGCTGCAAAGTTCCTGTAGAGGTGAGGCAGCCTTGCTAGAGCTAGAACAGTTCAAGAAGAAAACCAACACAGGTGAGGTCTGAACATGAGCTGTTCAATACCAGAATTCAGTTTAATTTGAATTGTTTTGTTTCTTCTAAATCATCAGCTGACATGAATACTAACATCATGGGGTAACTTCACACTATTTAAATTATAAGCAACAAGGCAGTGAAAACAGCTTAGTATTTCCCATCGCTGCATGGCGGCACTGCACAAAACATGCCTCTTTCTTCACTGTGTGCAAGCGCCTTAAGTAGAAAAGCAGTAACAACCAGATGATCAAACACTGATATTTTCAGGATGGTGAAAGGGCATTACCATAAAACAAGAATTTGCTGACGAAATGCAATCAAAATATTATATTTAATGCAACCAAAACATTTACAACTGTAGAAGCTCAAATGTAGAAGAACATTACAACTTACTTGAAAGAAATTCTAAGAGAGGGATTGCCATGTTGGCTGTAGCAGAAATGTGGGTTAATTTGACTATTAGGACAGGAAGCGCCTTTATGATGATGTCAGGCATCTCGACACTACAGACAGAGAGTGCCACAACGCACTGGTTCGCACAGCGGTAAATAAGACCATGTTCTAGGCAGTACACTATTTCACGCTGGAAGAGTAAAAAAGAAAAAAGTCGTAATACAGGGAAGAAAAAACGTGCCATACGTTGAAGTCTCTTGACTTCAGTTAGCATTTCAGAGTAACTTGCAAGGTATCACTACCGCGAGGCCTATATGACACACATGAATTCTTATCCAAAATGCACTAACACAGAATCCTAAAAGAGGCTGTATGTATTCTAGGCCAAAATCTTACTATGGGGCATTATCAGGTAGAAATTTTAGAAATGATTACTTAACCTTCTGATTAAATACAGGGATGCATCAAATCCTTTTTACGGACAATTTTCGTGTCTTTCTGTTCAATTTCTACATTTACCAGGATCTTCCAGCAGGAGGTAAAGTTTCTCAGCAATGTGTGAGTGGGGGAATAGGTATAGATGGAGAACAGTGAAGCTAGCTAACCGGACAGTTACTGCTGCACAACATCAGAAAAATGAAAGAGAAGGAAATACTCCACTATGCAGGCTCAGCCCTGTCACTTCCCCCCCGACACACACGTTTCCCTGTACCTGTTTAGCCTTGTCCAGGTAATTATGGTAAGATATTAAAGCCGTCAGCACTGGTACTACAGCCAGATGCAAATCGGTGCGAGAAAAGCCTTCTGGGGTACCATGGAGCCTGTCAGTCGTCTTTTTGTCTGTGAGCTAATATATCACACGTTAAGTTAGAATATCTTATACTAAGAATACTCTCTAAAAGGCAGTGGAAAGGCACTGCCCACAGCTACCTTTGCAGGTGTATACATATACAATATCTATATAAAGAACAAACACCGGTTATTAAATACCTAAAACAACCCTCACAAAAAGGGAAGGTGAGTGAGGATTGACAACAAGCATGATAGCATACTAAGAATACTATCCTACAAAATACTAGACTGAAAAAAAATGAGAAAATATTAAACAAAGTAAGAATCTGGTGATTATACATTAGTAGGGCATGTGGCATTACCATATTGCTCAGTGCAGACGCCAGGAGGTCTATGTTACAAGGAGAAGTTAAAAATAGCACTTTATAGCGGAGAGATTCTGGCAATTTGTTGAGGACCAACTTCAACACCTTCCAGTCTGTCTCCTGGAAAGAGAAAAAGAAAAAAATTATGGTGAAAAATTTTGGTATGATTTCTGTTCAGTTTGAAAGCAAGACCAATCACATTTCAGACACACCGTTCCTAGGCAGATGCATTTCTTGCCATGGTAGCTACATAAAAAGAAGTGACATTTATCTGTCACAAGTTCCTTCCTGTCTCTCATCCAGCTCTAGGTGCAATACTGGCACTGAAAACTGAAAAACGACTTGTATCCAGACATGACCGAGCTCAGCCAGACAGAGCCAGAATTCAGCTCTCCTAACCACTAGTACAAATGAGCTTCCAGAGCATCCTCTCAGAACGCAACGTCTAAAACCAGCATTAATGAGCAGGTTACATATATATTTCATTAGCAACCGAAAACATTACCATTTCTCATTATAGTTCAAATCTTGCAATTGGACAGTTTCTCTTAGTTTCAAATGCCCTTTCAAAAATAGGAGATTCTTTGATCTTTGTTTAACAAATACATTTTTGCCTTTGTTTGCTCTGAAGCAGAGCACAACAAAAGCCTTGCTGAGTTCCCAAAGAGCTGAACTGGTGCTCCGACTGGTGGTTATGAAGTTGTACAACTACACATAGGTGCTCAAGGAGGAGGATTTAAGTACTGCTTTTCAGGTATTACTTAGATTCTCTGGGATGGCATTCCCAGATGCCAGACATCTTCAGTTGACATATTTCATACGAGGATGGTAGCTGTCATTAAGGGGGGACATACTTGCTTCAAACACTGTAGAAGGACGCCAAAGACCATCGAGTATGGCAAATGCCCTATACGAATGGTGGTGTTCTGGGAAGGCACGCTGGGACTTCCTGAAGGTGGAGAGAGCGTACCAGTCGGCTTTTTCTCGGAAGCTCGCTTCTCTGCTTCTCTGCAACATGGGAATGCAGAAAAATAATGTAATGTAAAATGAAGACGAGAACAGCCTATCCACGTTACCTACAATGCTACCCCATCTGGTAGCTAGTTTGAGAACCAAACAGCAACACAATACTATTTTCAATTAAAAAACATGGGATTGCCAAGCAGACCAAGGTTTCGGTTTGGTCAGGATAAATGCTTTTTCTATCCAGACCCCTAGTAAATTTAGAGATATATCCCTTGTAGTGTTACACAGAAAACATCAGAACAAGCTATAACATTAAAATAGCCAGATCTGTACAAATCATTGAATCAAATCTCAATAGGAGAACTGGTTCCAGACAGGAAATAAAAAACATTTTTGTGAATTTTTGAAACAGAAATTCCATGGCTGAGATTGATAATTCTGTAGATAAGTCATTTGAAAAAGCACAGAGTTATTAGTTGAGGCTATTCTAAGCTGTAACTATAGTCGCCTAGCAAGAGATTCATCAGGATTTGGAAGGTTTAGACAAACTGGAGATGAACTATTAAATTCATGCAAGCCTGTAGAATAGTTCTGAAAATGGCATTTGCTAAATGCTACGAGAAACCTACACAAAGTCACATAGACAGTAAGGGCTGAATCTCACTGCCCCATCCTTGTTGGAAAGGCCAAGACGGTGGAGGGAGTCCGCTCGAAGCATCAACAGGAAATCAAATACCTGCAGTAGAGAAGACAGTGGAGTAACTAAAAACCCAGGCCAGTCACATACTCTCCCACCTCCCATTCTCCCACCTGCAGGTACAAAGGGATTTCTTCCAGATGCTGTGGCTGTTCTGTTCTCGTACTAGCCAAGAAACATTTGATTTTGCTTCTGACCACCTCTACAGAACACACTGCCTATATGCAATCCAAGATTCCCAGAGACAGCATGCAGCTCGTGACCTACCAGTACGGGTGCCTGCTCATACCTGCAACCTGATGCTGCTGGCAACAGCTAGGCTGTACGAATACATATAATGGCGCTGGACGTGGTGAATCAGCATCTCGTACACCCGCATCGCATGGCTGGAAGGCAAGCTGTAGAGTTTTGTCTGCAAAGGAACAGAAACACAATCTAAAGGCAGACTGACACTGGTTATTCAGAAATGTTTATCTGCACTGAGAATTCAAGAACAACACAGCTAAGACTTGTTCCTGAAAGCAAGATGAACAGACCGCTCCGGTCAGAACCTCTGCAGAGACTTCAGAGCAACTTTGCCTGGCTTCAGAAGGGCAGTGTTCAGAACAAACAGCTCTTTGCAACTGCTTCAACTGTATCTCAGGACATGCTACCCAAACACAGTGGATCTATTCAAGGTTATGAGCCAATCTCCTTTTGCTACAGTTTATGAGCACATCTGCCCTCCACACGTGAAAATGCACTCATATTCACTGTACAACAGAAATTAAGAGAAAAAACCATTTAGCAAACAGTCACACAATACCCAAAACAAAAGAAGTGTCCAGAGAAGTTAAACTTTGAAGTGTGCAGATCAAAAGCCAGACAGTACAAGTTATCTAAAAAAAAAAAAAAAACAAAAAAAACTGGAGTCTAGCAGAAGACTATTCTGAAGAACACTTATTTAATACCCTGCCATGTTTACCTGAAGAATTATCAGGAGTCCAAGAACTGCTGTCTTGACATCCTCCAGCGAAGCTGAATATGATAGCAAATCCCTCTCTTCCAGTTCAGATGGAGATGAGAGAGAATGTGCAGCCACCTGTTTAAAAAAAAAAAAAAAACACACAACACTTTTAAATCTGCAGCACAACTTTTATTTAATTCTATCTTGGAAGATCAAACAAGACCACAGCAAGTCACCCTTGCCGGAAATTCTGCTCGGTCATGATGCTAATGACAGTTGAGCAAACTCTGCCTCACCTTTTCTATGATATCAAGCAAGCTGTTAAAGTGATGCGTGTTGCAGCCTTCAGCAAGGTCTACAAGTAGCTGAGTGGCCAGTTTTCGAACTTGATGGTCTTTATCCTCTGGAATGTGAGCCAGCTGAGAGATCACAACCAAGTTTATCAGCTCTTCCTGCAAGAGAACAGACTTTAATAAGCCTATACATTTTGCTGTCAGTTTTTCAGTCAGCATGTTAAAGAACAAAAACAACGCTGGTATCAGCCTTATTCCTCAACTAACCATTTGGTTCCTTGATCCTTCCTCTTCCCTCCAGTTAAGTATCTCTGTATATCCCTCCTTCCAAACATTTAATGCTTTTGTTGAACTTGGATTCAATGTTTTGGCTTTCATTTATTTTACAGATGATGTCAACAGTCTATTTGAGCCTGAGCTAAGGGAATTCTGCGGCCTTTTTTTTGTTTTGTTTTTTGACAGGCAGGAAACATGACAGTAACATGTTTTCACAAATCTTCAGGGAATCCAAGAAGCACCTCTGTCCCTTCTGTCCTCTGACACACTCTGGGTGCATTCCAAGGAACTGAAGACATCTCCTCTCTCAGACAGCTTCCATCTAGGATCACAGTTAAACTGGAAGCACCAAGACAAGCCAATCTGCCCATGTCAGATTCTGTTCAGACCTCACCTTTTTAAAAAGATTTTAAACTAACTCTTCATCTCTCACACCAGCCTTCTGTTGCCTTTAAGAACTCGCATGTAATCATCAGGAACAGACAAACACATACCTCATAGAACTGTCTGTTAATGCTCAGTACAAAGGACAACACATCCAGAACTTTAATACGAACAGCGCTGCGACTTTCATTCCTAAAATAGGAAGAGCAAATTCAAGATGAGTAAAATGAAGTTGCTGGTATTTAGGTGAGGAGGGAAGAGGAGAAAAGGAAAATAAAACTAAATCAAACTAAGGATTTTTTTAAGAGTTAGAACATTAACTGTTAGAGGGCAACTCGGCCTTCAATTAATGTCTCTACATACAAAATCAGATTCAAGAACAAATGGAAGCTAGAATCCCAGTTCAACTCTTTTCCTACAATTCAACTTTTACTACTACTGAAAACCTGTAACTGCAGCTTTTCCACTTCCAGTCCAAGCTAGGAAGCGTGTGTCAGAAGAACAAGTGCACTGGTAAGCAAATTCAAAATCAAACCCAGCAACATTTCACAAATGAGACAAAAGTTTTGTATTGGTGCACGTTGGTATTTTAGAGCAATAACAATGTTTTTAGGAGTGCCAATTCAAAGACAGTTACTACTTTAGTATTGGATAACCACAAACAGCCTCAAGGCTTAGCAGAAAATTCTTGTTTGGTGTCAGAACCATAAAGTGTTGTGCAGTGAAGCACGTAACTTCCAAATTAACTGGAATAGCACCATCCAATGGAAATAAAGGCAAGTACGGAAAAAAAGGAACACAAATAACTCAGTGGTAAGATTTTCTTCTATTAAACAAAATTCTTTCACATACTATGTCCTGGAACTACCATACTTATTATCAGTCACTCACTAACATTAAAACTTCAGAAAACAAAGTAGTTAACATGGAAAGGTGGCAAGAAATATTTGCAAGTACCTTGTATTTGTAAAATTATGATTTCATACCTGAAGAATCTCTCCATTAACATCTGCAGGTTGTGAATCCAACCATCTTTGGCAGGATGAATGGACTGTGCTCTGTATGCTATCAAGTTCAGTACAGAAGATTCCTTTCATGGAAAGATTAAGAATTTTTTTAGTGTATAAACAAATACAACACATTCATTTTTTGTCCTCCCTCTAAGAACAAGGCTCATGCGCAAGGTAAGTCCTTGCTGACATTTTCTAACCACTTGTTATTTCAGGACTCGCAGTTTTCAATGGTACTGAGTAACAAAACTGTTTCAACTGGCTGTAAAGAAAGAAGATAACAGAGAGAGTCTTACTGGTCTCTGATCAGCACATCTTTCCACCAGCTCAAAAAATCTCTCTTCAGAGCCATGAAATTCATTCTGGTCACAGAGTTCTTCTACTGTAGTCAAAAGGTCATGTACAATGGACTTAAGTTCTTGGCTCTCTAAACTCTGAAACAAAAGGCAAAAACAATCCTAAAAGACTTCCACTTTACCAGAAAGTACTAACTTTTAAATACCAACAGAAAACTCAGCTGACAGCCACAGTATCGAGAATAAGGCCAAACCTTCATCTGACTTCAAAGTGCACTAGAGCGTACAAATAGGAGATGAATTTGCAAAAATATTTATGGCGCAGTCTTTTAATTGAAAGCACATCAAGATAGGCTGAACACGTACCTGAAGCTGTTGCAGTAATCGCTCAATGATGTCCAAAAGGATATCCCATGTTACAGCCTGCAGCTCCTTCCCATACTTCTTTATTAGACGTGTTATGGACAGAACTATCTCATAAGATACAACTGCATTGGGACATGTCATGGCCTGGAATACAAAGTGCTTCAGTGAGTTAACAATTTGTGAGTCATGGTCAGAAACCCTCTCAAATTCAAATGGAACATGCCTTGCTCAGTATGAAGCTAGCCTGAAGGCCAGTGATATACAGATCTAAGTCAACATACACAAACACCAAAGCAAAGAACCATTTTATGAAGTGGTTACACCCTCCTGCAAGCAGTTGTAGATCAGATGTCAAATACAGCTCCATCTTAAAAAGCAGGCATGTGAGGTTTTAAAGCTACTAACTCCTGCCCGATCCACTTGGACAAGAAAATTATAATGGAGCTCTGAAGACACTGTCCCTCAAAGTTTTGTACCACACACTACAAAGAGTGAGTTTTTGCTTGAGGTTTGCTTTTTAAGCTAGCATCCACAACATAGGTATTTTATAAAAAGAATTCAGAGTTTGCATTTCTGGCCAACAGAGAGATACAGATACTCCAGAAGGAGGCCTCAGTTTTAAACCTAAAACCTCTGTTGTTTTATTCTTTCTCCACATTTCATCCAGCATAACCATTTGCTAACCTTCAGGCATGAAAAAAAAGATTTCTTTGGTGTAGGGGACTACATTTTTGCTCTAAATCTGTGCAAGCCTGGATGTATACCTGATTAAAAAGTCCCTCCAGCATCCCATCTTACCTTGAGGAACGAAGGCAGCACTGAAGTTGGGGAATTCTTGAGTGAATTGAGGCGATGAGCACCCCAGAGAGCCATCCCAACGAAGAACACGGCTCCTCTCAGCAGCGCAGCATCCGCCATGTAAGCTCTGTGAACAGATGGAAAGAAAGCCTTAGACCATGCTAGGGCACAAGACTCGATAGGAACACACACTAACACGACAGTAATTACCAGCTGTCATACCTTTGAGCTTTGCATAGCACTTTATAAACATTAAATGTTGAAAACCATTTAGTATGATTTTAGTTTTAAAGGAAGGAAAAATAAATTCAGAAAAGCTAAAAAATGAGCATTTCAGCAGCCTAACTAGGAAGAGGATTCACTTCTAAGCACCAGAACTTTCAGCCTGTTCTTCCAAAGTCAGTGATTCTTTGTCTACCTCAGTGGGGCCTCTACAGAATTGCTAGTATTTGGTTAGATGGACCTTCTTTACCTGTCTTCCATGATCCTGCACATGTTGTAGATGGCACTGTGTCCCAAGTGAGTTCCCAAAAGGTTGCGCATAAGCTGCAAGTTCAAAGAGAACACTCTGATTGTTAAAACACTCCTTAGGCTAAATATGCAGACAGCAGGCCAGCCAAAACTGTTTATGGTTAAGTGTGTTCCATGCCATTTACACACAACAACAGAATAGGTAGCCCATCACATCAGCTGAGATGGAAACACAGGTAAGTTACACAGAAATGACAGAATTCACACTAACAGCATGCTGATTCCTTAAATTAATAAATGTTTCAAGTATTGTTTATGCTTAAAACCAAACTGAAATTCATGGCAGATGTTTGCATGCACGTGGCTCTTCATCTGCGAGTCCAAAACAGTGAAGATATTAGAAACAAAGCTACGAGAAAGTTCTGACCTTCCAGCATGGCTCGCAGAGCTCCTTCACATTGATGGTACGGCACAAAGTGATGATAAATACTGGCAGGTTCTCTGATGGCAGACAATTATAGCAAACAACAGCATCTAGGACTTGCAAGGAAATCTTTGGAAAAGAGAAAGATAAAATGGTTATATGCTTCTCTAGGATCAAAACAGGTTAAAACCTAAGCTGACAGACCCAGGAAATTTTTTGGAAGTCAAAGGGGATTGAGGTACGTTTTTTTTGTTGTTTTTTTTTTTAAACTCAGTGCGGTATGGAAAGCCATAAAAAGCACTATTGAAAAACCGAATTGCTTATCAAATTCATGCATGCTCTCTTTCTTTTAGAATAAAATTAATATTTGTGTAAGAGACGATGGCTTACAAACACTTTATAACGTTGTATTAACTCTCTTCTAAGATAAGAATAAACTGGGATGAGTCTGATGATCTGACTTTATTTGTAACAAATACAGTTCAAAGAATTTCAAAGAACTCTAAGTACTGAGAGAGTCAAATTACTGACCTCTATGTCCACAGATGATGAAGTCTGAATGCACAAGATGCATATCTTGCTGTTAGGAAAGAACATTTAAATTATAATTGTTTGCTTAATATGATTTTAGTCAAATTACAAAGAGCCAAACCAGACAAGTAAACTGGCGTGTTATTTTCCTTATCATTCCCCCACTTTGGCTTTGTTGCTAACATTCCTAGAACAGTACAACCTTTTATAAACAGTTAGGTTACAGATGCACTTAAATGACCTCTCAGTATGCCGATGTTAATAAAATAGCAGAGACCCTCCCTTTGTGAGACTAAGCAATGCAGGCAGGTTAATCACATGAAATGGGGAAAACACATGCAA
This sequence comes from Oxyura jamaicensis, assembly GCF_011077185.1. Taxonomy (NCBI): domain Eukaryota; kingdom Metazoa; phylum Chordata; class Aves; order Anseriformes; family Anatidae; genus Oxyura; species Oxyura jamaicensis. The sequence goes on from NC_048906.1 coordinate 1,478,561, forward strand.
CGCTTTAAAATAAAACGGATCTGAGCATTGCAAGAAAATCAAGTGTTTTTCAGAAGTGTCAGGTATGACTTGGAATGAAATAGATCCAGGTCAAATGAAAAAGATTCCACTTAATCTGCATATTGATCTGCAACTTTGCCCCATAAAAAAAAAAAAAAAAAAAAAGAATAAGCATTTAGGGGTTAAAAAACTTACTGGACCATGTCAGCTACATAGTCTTCCAGATAGCAGCTGTTGAATTTCACCAGGTTTACTAAAACCAGAAGGAACTCGGAGGACAAACCAACATCCATCCACTGTAGTACAAAGTCAGCTAAAGGAAGAAAACGAATCATTATACTATGCTTTCTATCCAGAAGTGTTATCACCTTTTTCTTTTATCACTGAATACCTGCCCCTTGGCTTATTCCCAGCAAATTTAAGAGAGGTAAAGACAATACTTACCTAACTCTTCTTCCAAATAAGTGATGTATCGCCCATTCTCTGTTAGAGCCTTGAACACTTCGAGCCGTTCATGCAAGTCTTCATTGGAGGGATAGTCCTTAATAACTTTAAAAAAATGCGCTCTGAGAATTCCTAATCTCTCACCCTTAAAAAAAAAAAAAAAAAAAAAAAAGAAAGTGGGGGAGAGAAACGACAGTGTCAGTAAAAAAAGTAATAATAATAATAATAAAAAAAGACCTGGACCTGATCAAGGTCTGTAACAGTAATCTTGATGCTTTAAATTATTTTACTTTCCTACAGGCTACAGAAGTCTTGAAAATACTTTCATCTCTACTGGCTACTGACAATAGCTCATGACTTCTCAATCTGTTCTAACATTTATTCAGCAGAATTCAGGGCTTAGAGGTGTTTTGTCCAGCAACACAGACAGCATCCAATACACAAAGTAAACCAAAGAAACTGCAACGGACTGCGCTGTCAGGAGAGCATTTAAAAACAGACAAACAAAACAGAATTGATACCTATTTTTTTCTAAGCATCTACCCTTATTTTTTCAGGATACTGGTCTGGTACAGTCTTATGTTTGAATAGCACACTGTGAAATCTGAAGAATTCATAGCATGCTTAAGTTGCCCAGGCTAGAAATGCATCTCGTACAGAACTTCTTGCACACTTGACATGCTGAAACATCAAAAATGGCTGCAGACTAGGACTGATATGCCTAGACAAAGACCAATAAAATTTGCTTTATTATGCCTGAACTTATCCCAAAGTATTCTTTAAAAAAATTTATAATAATAAAAGTCAAGCAGATTTAAGTTAAAAGGCTGCCTCTTCCCATTTACTCTGCACAACCAAAAAAATAAAGAAACATGGAGAGTCAGAGAAAAAAGTTGCCTGATATTTTTCACGCCATACTCTGCATAAACCCCGGTTCAAGTACAGTGTTTCTTCTAGACTTTGTTTTCACCTGTCCTTGAACGATTGACTTCAGCAGATGAAGAACAGCATGTCTGGCTTCAGCTGGGCGCTCTGGCTGGAGCATATCGGCTACCACTTTCCATATAGCTTCCACCGCATGCTGAAAACAAACGTAAGAGGCAGTAGTAGGAAAGGTAAGCTGCTTCTGGGATCTTCACCCAGTAGAGGCCAGTCATTAATTATGGCATGTTAATGGACAAGACCTCCAGGGACCTCATGGCTGGAGTTCCCTTTTCTGAGGGACGCTCTCACCTTGCCAGCCATAAGCTCAGGCGAAGCACGCGTGATACCAAATCCTGGCCTGTACAACACCCTGCACCCCAGTACCCAAAGTTCTTCATTCACACAACATTTGTGCAGAAACCTTCACTTAAACGTGAGTTTAAAACCAATCTGAAGTTGTTTATTAACAGGACAGGAGGAGCGAGCGAACACCTCCCCTGCAGGATTAACATCATCTCCTGCAAACTGTCTACAGTTTCTCTGTTCACGAAGCCCGTCAGCTACATGCTCTCTGCTCTGCAGCTGCTAGGCTGGACCAGACTCATTTCCTTGGCGTGCGGGCCACCCTTTTACAGGTTTGGACAGCACAAAATGTTGCTTCTGGGATTACCAATTTGAAAAGGCGGATTAAACTACAGGAACCTCATATGATAGGCCAAGAGCTGTTGTTGAAATTTTCAAGCTTCAAACATTCAGTGAGCACTTTGAAACCTACCTCTTCGATTTTTTTGGTTTTTGCCACTTCACAGATTTGGCTGATCGCTCGTATCCTATTACTTAACCCACATTCTATGCTCAGTTCCTGGAAAGAAATGGAGAAATAAGCTAACAGCGTATCTTATTAGAAACACTTATCCATTTCCCAAGGGGGATCACGAGCTGTTTGAAAAAGGAATTACGCATTTGCCCAAAATGATCTAACTGTTAGTCATTACTGGAGCTTTTCAGGAATTTCTCCAGAAACTTTTTTCCATGAGCAAATGATGATTTGTCAGCACGGAACTGGAGCCAAGCAGCTTTTCACTCCACGACAAAACATCTCATTTTCTTTAGAAAAGTTAATAACTCGCCAGCTGTGGCACTCATCCATACACAGGAGGCAGGTAAGGGAGGGATATAAGGCTGGCTCTCCAGCTTCCAGCAGCACGGCTGCTCCAGCACAGAGATTAAGGGATTCTGGTCTCTTTTTCTCTTGTATGTGTCTTCCTGCCTATGTGGCAACTGTTCTGTTTATGGACCTGCTGGACCAGTTACTGGAATCTTTTTTTTTTTTTCCACAAACCCATGACATTTTAATAAAACAGAAAGTTTCCAGCTTGCACTAACTGCCACTACATAAATTTAGTCAAGCTCAGACTATGCACGCAAAGCAACGTATTTTGAGAAAACACCCTGCAACCTGACAGAACAGAGGATAACATCACGCCGTAAAACATCCCTAAACTATTCAAACTCTGAATAATTAAAATGCTGTAACTTCCAAGCACGCAAGTTTTACATCCATTTCAATAGAGTGAACTGCGGGATACGGTAAAAAGGCAAGATCATGGAGGGAACAAATGGCACAACAGAAAGGAGAATGAGCAAGTCCTCCTGACTGTGAGTGCCTTCCCAGGCAACCCAGACTCTGGCCCCACCGCGACCACAGTCACCTCTCACACCTTGAGTATTTCTGCAGTGATGATAAACTCTGTTTGCTTGCCCTCCGATGACTTTGAACTTCCCCGGGATGTTCCCAGCCCCAAGAGATTCTTGAACTTCTCCTTCAGCCCAGAATCCTTGCTTTGAGGCTTTGCCATTGCTGACTAGCGAGCAGCGCCGAGCCCCTGCAAACACAGAGCGGGTACTGTTAGGGGAGGCCCAGGCAGAACCTTCAAGCCCAACCCCACCGGTGCCAGCCTTCACCACGCCGCATTTACCAACGGCTCTGCTGTTTCAGGCCACTTGAAGAGGGAAGGAGCCGAATGCCGAGGGTGAAGCGGCGAGGAGCGTGCCTGAGGAACCCACGCTAAACCACCCACCCGACTGCTGCAGCCCGGGCAGGCAGCAGCCCAAACCCCTGCTCCCGGTGCGAGGAGCACACGGCGCCCTGAGCTCACTGCGAGCCCCGAACGTGCCCGAGCTCCCCGGGGCTGTCCCGGCAGGGCGACAGGGGGGCGGTACGTCCCGGGCAGGCACCGAGGAGACACCGGGCAGGCCCCGGGCAGGCATCGAGGAGGCACCGGGCAGGCCCCGGGCAGGCCCCGCAGCAGCAGCAGCGCCCCCCCCGGCCCCCCCCCGCCCGCCCCCGCCCCCGCGGCGGGCCCCCCCCCCCCCCCCAGGGCCGCCGCCGCTCACCCGCCGCAGGCCCGGCCCCGGCCCCCCGCCCCCGGAAGCCTTCCCCGCCGCTTCCGTCGCCGTGCGGCCGCGGGGCGGCCTGGGGCCGGTAGTACCGGGGCCATGTGTGCGGCAGGGCCCGCGGCAGGCGGCGGGCGGGCGGCACGGCGGCTCGGCAGGGCCGGGGCCGGGGCCGCAGGTACGGGGAGGGGAGGCCGCGGCCCTCTCGGGGAGCCCCCGGCCCTCTCGGGGAGCCCCCGGCCCT
>NC_048906.1:1482579-1580387 GCF_011077185.1 Oxyura jamaicensis
CCGGCCCTCTCGGGGAGCCCCCGGCCCTCTCGGGGAGCCCCCGGCCCGGCTGTGCTGCGGGCTGAGCGGGCCTGGGCGGCCGTGGAGGCGGCGGGAGGGAGGCTGCGGTCCGGGGGGAGCCGTGCGGCCTGTCCCGGCCCGGTCCTGCCCTGCCTCGGCCCGGTCCTGCCCTGCCCCGAGGGCAGGGACGCGGAGCCCCGCTGGGCCCCGGCCTCCCCCAGCCCCAGGCCCCTCGCCCCGGGGGCTCCCGGGGTGCGGGAAGGGGACTCGGGTCTCCCACCGGGGCTCCTGGCCAGGGCCGGTGATGGAAGCTGGTGGCCAACGGTGGCCTCTGTGCTGAGCGCCTCTCTCCCGCCTCTCGCAGCCCTGAGCTCTGCCAGCGCCCCGAAGCGCAGCAGGAGGGGGAAGAGCGTTGCCATCGCCTACGAACCTGAGCCCCCAGGGCCAAAATGGGAGCCCGAGAACTGGCGGCAGCAGCTGGAGCGCATCCGGGAGATGAGGAGGGCCAGAGATGCTCCCGTCGATGAGATGGGAGTGGAGAAGTGCTATGACAGCAGCGCTCCTCCGCAGGTAACGGCGCCCTGCTCTGCCAGGAGGGCACCTGGAAGCACAGCCTGCCTCTGCAGCACCCCGGCCTCCTCTGGGCTCGAGTTGCCCCTGGTTTGGATATCTCCAGAACAGAAGAATAAATACAGGGCACGCCTGGTCTCTAGGCTGGAATGGTTCTGCCAGAGGTTACTGCACAGGCACACATACAAGAGAAGTAGTTTATCCTGCTGCTGGAGAGAAGTCGGCTGCTCCCTCTCCTGCTCCTGGCTCAGTGGCTCCAGGCAGTCTCCGTGTTGTGGCGCTGGGTACTGTCAGTTCTCTGCTCACATTCAGCCCGTGCTGGGCATTAGAATCTAGCAAACACATCTGTGAAGTGCCTGTTTCCTCTGCTTAAACTGTCAGAAGAGTTACCAGACTGAACCAAGAGCAGGGGCTGAGGCAAAAATGAGACAGTTTTGGAGTTGGAGTAGAAATCCTGAAAATGCATTACTGCTGTCTGTCATGGCAGGCTGGCAGGGCTTGAAAGCATGTTCCTTTTTTCTTAAAAAGCCTATGTAGGAGCCCAAGGAAAACATCCATCAAGATGGCTCTAATACAGAGGAAAAACAGCACAGGGAGAAGGTGAGGGGAGCTGAGAAAAAACCTTTCAGGCTGCTTTTGTGCTCTTCAGAGCAGCACAGACGCATAGATTGTCTCTCACAATCGTCCTTAAAGGAGCTGCTGCTTGAAAGGCAGGGTCGTGCTGGGATGGCAGCATGCTCCCCAAGCCTGGGAACACAATCAAAGGCCCCAAATGGCACCTCCCGCTGAGGGCAGCATTTGCATTGCTACAAAAAACAGCGAGGCGAGGATGTGGCGCAGAGGCGAGGATGTGGCGCAGCGCGGGGCTGTAGGGCTGTGCTGTAGGGCTGTGCTTTCCGTGTGCCTGGCCAGCGTGGGGACACGGGGATCCCACGGGCAGGCTCGGAGGGGTCGTGCAGGTACAGCTGCAGTGCAGGGAGCACGTCATCCCTCCTGGCTGGCCTTGAGCCTGGGATCCTGCGTGACGAGGAAATAAAGTTTTTACCGCAGGGGAGCAGGATTGTTGCTTCCAACATAAAGTGGATGTTGCAACCCTCATTACAGCACCAACACCCTTCACACAACCTCTGATGTCATTAGAGGAACTTCTGGGCTTTGTGCTCCTTTTCCCAGTCTCTGACACCCAAAGTGTTTAATTGGGTTTCCCAAGGAGCTCACTGGAGCAAGATGCCCAGTTCCTACTGATGCCTAGTGGAAAAGGGACGGGATTTGCAAAAACTACTTTATACCACAGTTATATATGTTTAAATAAATAAAAAATAAAGGGACATCTGTATTTCTACGACCTGTGGGGTCTCCTGAAAATCCCATCAGCAGGAAAAGCTTTGTCTGGCCCTTTGTGGCCAAGCACTGGTGAGCTTGGATGTGAGATCCCAGCACACAGGAGCTGTTCTCTGCCCTTTTATGCATGCTGACTGCTTAGACTGCAGGTGTTTTTTTGTCCCCTTTATTGTGTGGTAGCGGTGACAGGTTACATAGCATTTCTGTTTCAGCCTTCCATTCTCTCATGGATACGGCTGAAACAGCGCGGGTGCACAGTGGGCACTGGAATCAGGATGGTGCTGGGTGGGAGAACCCCACCGCAGAGAGCAGGATCCCCTCAAAGCCTTGTGGTGTCTCGCTGTCCCTTCCCCCAGGTCATGCGCTACCAAGTCCTGCTGTCGCTGATGCTCTCCAGCCAGACCAAGGACCAGGTGACGTCTGCTGCCATGCTGCGCCTCAGGCAGCGCGGCCTCACGGTTGACAGCATTTTGCAGATGGACGATGTGACGCTTGGGCAGATCATTTACCCTGTAGGATTCTGGAGGGTGAGTGCAGGACGTGCATGTGGAGGAACCTCTTCCACCTTGCTCAGCTCCCATGTAGCTGACAGAAACCGCTCAGAAGCCCTGGAGGGGAACGTGGGGTGGGTGGCTTGGCCTTCGCAGGCTGTATCTCGTGGCTGTGCTGAAAGCAGAGGGTGGGTGTGAATCAGCCCTGCCCCAGAGACTTACCCCAGGCTGTGTTCAGCCTCTATTCCGTGCCCCGTGGTGATCTTTTCCCCAGAGTCGAGTTACAGGCTGTATTTTATGCTGGTTTTAGCAATTTGTATTCACAGCAAGCTTGTTTGCTGCAGTGCCTGCAGAGTGCAGAGGAGGCTAGAGCTAATCAGCTTTCAGCGTTTTCAAGGAGAACTCAAAGACCTCTGCCACCCCTCTGCAAACTCCAGCGCCTGGCCTCACACGTAGCACACACTGAGAAATGTTTTTATTTATTTTTTTTTCTGAGCTGTTTGTCTCTTTTCTCTGCATTGGAGGGCAACTTGTCTTGTCTGCCTTTCCCCTTGGTTTTCCAGAACAAGGTGAAGTACATAAAGCAGACGACAGCCATCCTGAAGCAGAAGTATGGGGGCGACATACCAAGCACTGTGGAGGAGCTGGTGAAGCTGCCAGGAGTGGGGCCCAAAATGGCCCACTTGGCCATGAACATTGCCTGGAACAGTGTGTCTGGGATAGGTACGTTGGGCTGTGTTTTCCACATTCCTCTCCTCCTGAATCCTGCCCAGTCCATCCCTGGGTGCAGGGGATGCATTGCAAGCTGCCTGCCCCAGGAGCCTAATAGTATGGCTTTGATTTAGTCATCTGCAGACTGTGTCTTGTGTTTGGGTGGGTGCAGCTACTCACAGTGGATGTGTTGCTAGGATTTAAGCATGGATTGTTTTGCCCAAAATTTGAAGCGAAAATTCCCAAGTACAGTTCCCAGGTTCCACTCCCTCCACTCAGATGCTGATAAGCAGAGCAAGTATTGCTTAATTGGGTAGGCATCCAAAAAGATGTACTAGGAGAATAATGCTTTGAAACCTCCCTGGAGTCAAGTGAAAGGGAGCTGGGGATAAGTTTGTGATTTGCAGATAGTTCTAGATAGTCTGAGGTTGGTTTGCTGTTGGTTTTGTTTTTTACCAAGGTTGTTTCCGTTTAAACAAATCTTGGTTAGGATTTTTTTTGCTTGGCAAGCCTTTAAGAGGGCAGAAGCAGTCTGCAGTGCCGGTTGCTTGAAATCAGCGACTCACAATGAGTTGGGAAAAGAAACGGTCTGAGGCAACCTGCAGGCACTGGGTTTCTGATGTTTTACTTGCAGCTGGGCCCCCTCAGGAACGGGGCTGGGGCTGCACTGTGCAGCCGGCAGATGGAGCTGGGAGATCAGCGCAGCGCAGGGACCCTGGGGACAGATTAATATTCCAAGACTATTTGCTGCTTAATGGGGGGCCCTGGGAAGGCCAGTAACGGTGCCACCTGATGACTGCCTGCCGCTAAAGCCAGCACACCACCCCAGGGCAGTGCAGGCAGCAGCTGACCCCTGCAGCCCCAGCTGTGCAGAACGTGGCTCCTCTGCAAGTCAGCAGCGTTTGGGGGCTGTGTTCTCCCTGCTGTGGGGGAGGGAAGTCCAGTGGGAGCCAAACTAGCCAACTGTTTTCCAAATAATTGTGTGTTCAGTTTTGATTTAGGAGGCAAGACTTAGTCTTCCTGTTTACAGCAGTTTCCTGGGTTTTGCCCAATTAGCCATAGAGACAGGTTTATCGCTGCTGATCTAACAATAATATACTTTGCATTCTGAGCTTTTTAGCTCAAAGCACTTTCTAAACATTTGTTTAAACCTCACAAACCCTCTTGTGTTAGTAGGCATTATGAAATGTGTTTTCCATCTGGGTAAACTAAGGGGCAGAGATTGCAACTTGCGTAACGTCAGCTGAAACACCCAGAGGAAGGGAACCCGGGACAGGCTGCCCTGTGCCTGCTAGATCAGAGCGCGGAAACCTTTGTAGGAAGGCTGTGTAAGATTGTGTCAGTGTGTCGCTAGCTGTGTGGTATGAGATACCCACCCTGTCTGCTGCTGGCTCCGCGCCTAGGAAGAAACCAGCATGTTTGTTCTGCGGGCGAGCCTCCCCTTCTGTTTCACCTGCCGTGTTGCTGCAGGGCCACGGAGGAAGCCCGCTGCAGGGTGCTGAGCCTGGTTTGCTGTGACAAGCAGCCCTGGCTGCGCTCTTTCCACGCGGGCACGTCTGCCCCCCACCTAAACTCTGGGCTCTCCCTTCCTAGCTGTGGACACCCACGTGCACAGGATCACAAACAGGCTGAAGTGGGTGAAGAAGGCGACCAGATACCCTGAGGAAACTCGGGTAGCGCTGGAGGACTGGCTGCCCAGGTGAGGTCTGAGCCCCCAGCCTCATGCCTCGGTACCAAGCCCCTAGTTGGAGGAGCCACATGTGCACACAGTCCTGCCGATGGCATTTCCAGTGGCTGCAGCCCCGGGGCTTTTTATGGAAGGACTTGTCTGCAGGTGTCTCTCCTCTCCCACAGGGCTGCTGCGGCAGCATCTCAGGTACTGGGTGGGTTCCCTGCTATCAGATGTGTGTCAGCCACCACTAGTTCAGGAAGGTACCTGCAGGCCTTGGTGCCATACTCTTTTGCCTAAACAAATTTATTATGACCCAAGCCAGATACTTTCTGCACGGGACCTTGCTGAGTCTAATGGCCACAGCAGTCTCAGGCCATGGCTGGATTCTGGCCTTCACTGAGGCTTACTCCTCAGTGTCAAATGCCAGCTGACAGGTAGAGCTCTCCAGTCTGTCATGTCTCCAGATCTGGCATTCATGCAAGAGAATGACCACATGTGCTTTGTGTGGCTGTCCTCTGCCTCTCCTCCCTCCCTCCCTGCCAAGTTCAGAGGGCTCAGGGAAAGCTAGGAGGGCTGTTCCTAGCAAGAGGCAGCTTGGGCAGCCCAAAGGAACAAGCAGTGAGTGAAAGGTATCCGCTTAAAGGCACGATCTGTTCTTTAACCCCTCTGAGCAACTGCACTGGAAAGCTCACGTTCTCCTCTCACTACAGGGACCTCTGGAGGGAGATAAACTGGCTCTTGGTGGGCTTTGGCCAGCAGACCTGCCTGCCCGTGAATCCTCGCTGCAAAGAATGCCTCAATCAAGATATTTGCCCAGCTGCTAAGAGACACTGAGGGAGCAACCTGGCTTCCTAGAGCAACAGAGCTGCTTCAGCCCAGAGCTGAGCCTAGGACTGCTGCGCTTTGCACAGGGCTGACTGTGTGACTGCAGGGAAATGGGAGACGGCTGCCGCCAGCTAAGCATCTGTGGAGAGGGAGAAGCTGCTGGCAGTGGCTGAGCTCTCAAGAGGAAAAAGGGTCTTTCAAAGAGCAGCAGTCCTGCTGCGTCAGTGCTGCCGGCTCCAGCCCCGGGTGAATGCCCGAGCATGCCCCAGCCGAGCAGCAGGCTGCACGGTGTCAGGAACAGCTGGAGAGGAGCGCTTTGTGCTGCAGGATCTGCTGCTGCTTGTAAATACACATTTAATAAAGGCGGTGGGCTGTTTTCTAACACGTGTGAGGTTTGCTGGCATCTCTGCAACACAGAGCAGGGGGAGGAGAGCTCCGATGGCCTCACCACAGCACGAGCCCATAGCAACCAGCCCTGCCAGGACTTGCAACCTGCCAAATCACCTGCCTGGTGCTGGCAGCGAGAGAACCATGGTCAGTAAGGTCCAACTAAAAGCTTCACAACCCCGGGCCAGAGGCAGCCACTGCCTGGACAAGTGCCCCTCGAGTCCTGCTAGCACAGGAGCCTAGGGGACACAGCGCACAGTGAGCAGGTGACAATCCAGCTTCACGCTCTTACTTGTCAGATGTGTGCTAGCACAGCTTACACAGCCACAGGATCCAGGTTAGTGTGCGCCTCAGAAGCTGACAGAGGGGCCACCACCCACGTGTGTGTTTTGTTCTTCAAAGAAAGGGCAGTGCTGACTTCATTGTAGAGCTTCAAAGGAATAATTTCAGCTACTCTTTAAACAGGCAAGGGAGGAAGCAAAGTTTATAATGTGCTAGAGAAGGCTGTAATTCCGCTCTGAAGTTCCCTACCAAACAGATGGAGAACGAGCAAATAAGTGGTACATGGGAAAACAAAGTTTATTACTGACATTACAGTGTACATTGTTTTTACAATGCAACTAACAGCCTTACACTTTATTGATTTATTTTTTTTCCACGTTAAATGTACAGGAACTGAATAATTACTACTGAGCTACAAGATGTCAGAAATATGATAAGTGCTTTAACCAGGAGCAATTTCCATGGACTAAGCAGAGATTAAGATTTTGAAATCTTATCAGTACGGACTTGCACACCTGATTTCTTTTGATCTGCATTCAGAACTGTGTGTTCTTTTTTCCCCCCCTTCAGTACAGTGGTCCAGTCTTGGGTGAGAAATGCGGTATTTACAGACGAGGCTGTGCTCCCTGACATGCACGGTGGGGTGAGTTCATGGTGTAGCGGGGAGCGCTCTGCCCTGCACAGACTGGAGCACTGCCTGGGGTTTGGCTACGCAGGCACTGGAAGCAACGTGCATACCGTGAGAAAGGAGGGCTCCTTCAGCAAGTACTGATTTCCTACAGAAGCAAATATTTGGGGGACCGAAAAGTGAGGAGCTAATTGTCTTTGAGGTGGGGTAGAGAAGAGGCCTCTAGTTAGAGGCCTCTGGCAGAGTCCCGGTGGGGGGAGAAACCTCTCTGCATCCTGAGCCGTTATCCTGCCGCCAGGCTCATCACCAATAGCCAAACACCTGCGCCAGTCCCTCTCCAAAGGCATTTTTGCAACCTGTTCAGCCCATCAACACTTTGCACTTTCATAAAAGAGAAATCTCCTTCACCCCTGAGGGTTTCCATGCTCTCGCCAGCCAGCAGCAGCCCCGGCAGGTCTCTGGCCCCGCGCTGCCGCTGTGCAGAGCCGCAGGCAGCCGCCGAGGAGAGCAGCAAATGTTTTAAGGCACCTTTTAGTTCAGCGTTTAGGAAATACAGAGCCACAACAACATCCGTAGCGCGCCGACCAACCCAAAGGCCTCTACCTTGTCATACATCAGTGCTGGGGAATAATGCAGGGCAAAGTCGCGGCCAAGTCTTTTGTTTAAAATAGTCATCGATGGCCAAGTTATTGCTGCCGTTTGCATTGAGCTGGGAAAAGGGGTTTTGAACACAACTGTGCCCAGTCCCTTCCCCCTGCGGCTTTGACACTGGAGCCAAAACACCGGGCAGGCTCCGCGGCTGGCCCCGGGGCGCTGTGAGAGGTGCAGGGGGAGCCAGCCCATCGCCGCCAGGACCTTCCCCGGTGAAACACCTCTGCCTGCAGCCTGCAAGCGCAGCGTGTTTCATCTTCCTTGTTCACAGCCAAAGGCGAGTAATAAAGAGCTTACACTGGCTTCATCTGCAGTGCTTTAAAGATAAGTTTTGAGGATTTGAAAACACCCTGCTTTCGGTACTGAAGGACGACACAGCGCCAAAGCAATTGCCCAGGACCTCGACCCTCTCCTAACTATGAGTCCGCTCTGTCGCCAGCCCCACTGAGACCCAGGAGCTTTGGGGACCCCACCAGGGACAGGGGACACCAGGGGGGAGTGGGAGGCAGGGAGCATGTGCCAGCCCCCAGGGCTCCCCGGAGACATGCTCGGCCCTGCAGCACCTCCTGCACCGCTCGCTGCGTTGTGCAAACCGTGGGGCCGGGGGCATTGGGGTGCTGGGTTCGCAGCGTCTGTACATCCTGCCACCGGGGGGGACAGGGGGGTGGAAAAGGGGATTTTATTGCTGGGGCAAAAACTGCTGCTGGGAGGGAATCTCCTGAACTAACTGGAAACAGATAGGACCTCATTATAAACAACAACGAGAACTTTTTCATTTCAATAGCAGAGTCAACACGAGCCATTTACAGCCACTGCCCGTTTTCCCATCGCGAGGGGGTAAAGCTGCAGGCTGGGTGCTGGGGGTGCTGCCACCCCCCGCCACCCACCATGGCGAGGCCGTAAGACATTTGCACAGGGGCACAGAGCATCCCATGGGGCTCAGCCTGGGACACCCGCAAAACCAAAACTAACACCCCAAATTAAAAAAAAAAAAGTAATAAAAGCCTAAATTATGCAGGTAAGAAACAAGAGTTAAACTCTTCCAGTCTTTTCTCAGCAGGAACAGGGGACAGCAGGCAGCCAGACTGGGCTGAAGAGCAAGCAAGAAAAGGAGCTTTGGTCACATTTGTCTTATGAGAATCGCTGGTGAGTAACAACAATAATAATAATAACAACAACAATAAAAAAAAGGACTTTAAAATACGCCTCATAAAAGCAACCAGTGAAGAGCAGAGCACAAAGCATCTCACGTGGACACCGAAGGAGAGGGCGCAGGCACCTCTGAACGTCCGGCCAGGTGCAGGGGAAGGCAGGCAGCGCCACCGGCAAGGTTCAGAAATTACTGAAAATCTCTCGCTTCTTGTTCCAGTCCATCTGCGGGGCCCTCTTCTTCACCCGCTTGGCCCGCACCTTCTCCTTGGCCTCGGCAGCCGTGGGGCTCAGGCTCAGCCCGCTCTCCTCAAACGGGTCCCTCTTCTCCGAGTCTCCGTCCTGCACAGAGAGGGGAGGTCACCCTGCTGCCCCCGGCACCGTGCTCCCAAAGCCACCCAGCATCCCATCCCCACGCTGCCAGGAGCGGAGATTTCCTAGCACGCATGCCTGATAAGCAAACTCACAGGTTTTTGGAGGTCAAAGCCCCTGCCCCACGTGGTGCCTATGGTTTAACTAGCAGCAGCAGCATTTGCATAGCCATGGAGCAAGTAATTACATTGCACTTGATGGGTGTTGCTCCTGCACCGTTGCAGCCAGGCACCCCTGTCCTCGCAGGACCGGGCTCCGGTTTGCTCCAGAGGACAGCCAGAGCCAGGATCGGGCAGTGCCGGTGGGCACACACGGCAGCACCTGCCTGCGTGTCTGGCACGTTTTGCTTCAGGACCTGCCTGCATGTCTGGCACGTTTTGCTTCGGGAACTGTACTGAAAGAGCATCCTTCTGTCTGCCTAACAGGAGTGCTGCGTGATACAGAAAGCTTTCCTTTCTAAAGTCACTGCAGCAGCATCCTGCACGCACCACACTCATGTGAGCAGCAAACGTGCAGAATAAAAACCTTCATTTTTAAGGAAATGTCTTAAAGCCTGCCCACCAGCATTGCCTTAACACATACAAGAAGCTCCAAAGGGATTTCACAAACCCTGCTGGTAGCCACAGGCAGCTATCTCATCAGCGTTGCCTGCAAGAAAACTGCTTTGCTCTGGCTAGCGGATGCAAACTGGTTTGTGTGCACTGCTTAGCTGAGGAGCAGGACATGTATTATTTAATGCTCAGAGAGAAACAGAGCTGCCAGACTGCAGGCGCTTGGCCCAGCTCTCGGACACAGCTGGCGTGCGCAGCCTCCGAGCCCAGGATGCTCGAGAGGCTCTGGGCACCTCAGACCTAAAACCCTTGAAGGCAGCCTTTCATCTTACACCTCCAAACTATCAGAGCACCAGTTAGTTCACTGCCATTACCCCTTTGCGCTCTCCTCTGCTGGCCCTTGGGGCAGCCCCATCTCCCCAGGGCCCGGGGCAGAGCCCACAGAGCCCACCAGTCCCTGGGGGCGCAGCACGCAGCTGGATCCTCGCAAACCATCCCCTAACGCAGGACATCTGCTGCTGCTGGCAGAGCCCTTCTGTCCCCTGACCAGGAGTGGAAGGAATCTGCAGCCATCGCTTAACCCAACCCCGCACCCGCCCGCCTGCAGGCAGAAGGGAAGCCAGAACACGATGGTATTTAATTGGCACTCGAGTGCTGTTACATCTCTCCAACGTGGGTCTGGGGGGCAGCGTGCCGCTGCTGGCCCCCTCCCCAGGCGCGCGCAGCCCTGGCAGCAGCTCGCCTTTGCTCCCGCACGCTCCAGCCAGACGTGCTCGGAACGGCCTCGCCAGGCCACCCAAGGGGTCATTGATGCCCCCAGAAACGCAGCTGCCTCTGGGCTGGAGCCAGCAGCTGCCGGGAGCTCACGGCTGCATTTCATGCGGATTTACAGGGCAGGGCATGAAAGAAAACTCCCTGTTTTGCTTGCTGGGTGGATACAAGTGTACCCAAGTCTGCAATCGGAAACTAAAATTGCATGTAAAGGCATCTTTACACAGTACCATAACACAAACACGTACACACGTAAGCATGTAAAAAGAAGAGGGGGTGTGATTGGGGTTTTTACCTCCGATTCCTTCCCGGGACTTTGAAGGTCACTGTGAGATGAAGATGTGGATCCTCCATTCAGCTGTTGGAAATGAAAACGATAATCCAGTTTGTGCAGAGACAGACAGAAAAATAAACAACACTAACAAACGGGCAGAGCGGGAGGAGCCACTGCCCCCCGTCCCCACCACCCACTCCACCTCCTCCCGCTGTCCCTGGGGAAAAGGAATGAATTGGTCTCGCACCAGCCTTGTGCAAACCCAAAATTAAGGCTGCATCAGGAAGCAATTACCATTAGCTAGCAGTGGTTAAGCTGAGCTAAATGAGCCTCGGGGATGCTGTGAGGATCCCTCTGCTCTGATTCCACCCAGGACCACACAGTCCCCGGGAGCAGGCGAGGACTCACCTGCGTCTGCGCGGATCCGTTCGTCAGGGGCTGAGGCACCACACCTGCAGGCCATGCAAAGGAAACACTCCGTGAATTCACTCACAAATACACTGCTGGGCTCCAAGGTGAGCAACCCCCAGCACCGCCCCCAGCTGAGCCCCTCCTGGCACAGGGATCCCCCCCAGCCCCAAAAGCCCAGTGCGCCCCTTCCCTCGGAGCTGCAGCCAGACCCTGCCCACGCTGCCTCCAAGGCCAGGCAAACGCCTCTGTGCCCCCGTGCCCTCTGGAACCACGTTCTTCTGAAACCCCAACTTCATTTGATTCACGTTTTCATCAGAAGAAAACGCCTTCCAGGAAGGGGACCGAGCAGCTTCCCTCCGTGAGCACTAAATGCTGTGTACTCCGTTTCTGACAGTTCACTAATTTTTCTTCAGGAGCTGTTTAATCACAAGTCTTAAAAACCAGCCCAGCACTATTTGCTGAAATCAGCATCTTGGTGTCGCAACAGCATGGGGCAAACAACCCGCCTTTCATGTACCTTGCCATTTTTTTGCCCGGTTCCAACGATTTGCGCTAATAACGCTCCAAACAATGGCAAAATTTGTTGCAGATGAGCTGCCAGTCACTGCGACCCAGCCGTTGCTAGAGGCAGCCCTGGATAGGCGAGCTGTGGTGTCGCAGATGTGCTAATTACGACAGGGCTAACGACTGAGCACGAACACTTCTGGGGGCACAGGCCCCTTTCTGTGCAGGGCGCGGGGTGAGACGGGCTCGGCGGGACCCCAGGGTGCCCCCAGCGCACAGCGGCCGAGCAGAGAACAATGCTGTGCGTGCACTCCTTGTGTAACGCTAGCTCCAGTGAAGCAAGAGCTGCGCTTGCAGCCAAGGGCAGCCTGCAACTGCAGAAACCCAGGGCTGCTGATTTTACAGCTCCAAGCCATTGTCCGTGCACCACACACAGGGCTGGCTGGGCTTCCCGAAGAACTGATTCTGGGGCTGCAGCAGTGCAAGCTGTAGGGGTTTCCCATGGAAATCAGGGCACTTTTTTATTTAATAAAACCAGAACATGACTATGAAAGTGTGCTGGTGTGACAGCCTCAGCTGTGGCACTGGGATGGCCGAGCCCACCAACCAGGCAGACCCAGTCCTTGCTGACCCCCCGAGGAAAGCACCCAGCAGGGAGCTGCAGAGCCAGGGCCCAGCACTTGAGCACCCACCCGCGCACCGTGGCGTGCGGCTGGCCCCGGCCACGTCCCCGCTGCAGGGAACAAGGGCTCCTTTGTGCTCATGCCAGCAGCCAGCGCTCGCACCGGCTCCTCCTCGACCGGTTCGGAGCATTCGCCCTGCGTGCTCCTCAGCACGGTGTGACCCATTCCTTTGGACAAATCTTCCCGTTGAGCACCTGGCAGACCTGCACTGTCCTGCAGAGTTCAGGTCGGACAGGGGCTGGCAGCAGGGTAAGCAGAGCCCCCTGTTCAGCTGCAGGGCAGCTCTGGCCCCGCAGCAGGTCGGGGAGCAGCCGGGCTGCTTTCTCTGCCAGGTTTCAACAGCAAGGGAAACATTTCCTGCAGCAGCCGCCCCTGTGATCACTGTCGCGTGAAGCCCTTCCCTCTACATGCACATGGGGCCAGCCCCAGCATTTCTCCTTGCACCTTCAGCTCCGTCCTGGGAGCACAGGGCGGTGCGGGGTTATCCTGCCCTCCCTCCTGCAGCCCCACATCAGCACTATCGGGCTGGCAGCTCTGCTCCCAGGCACAGAGAACAAGGCAGGAGCAGCCCCAGGATCCACCACCAGAACGGATCCCACCTGAGCATCCCTCCCCGACGTGCTCAGCGCTGCCCCAGCGCCCCATCACGCTCCTCATCCCAGCCACCTTCTGGCAGTGAGTTCCTGGGTTAATTATTCACCGTGCAAAAATAACAAATTGTTTTTTTTGGCTAGATTAGGAAGTATTCTCACTGCTTATAAATAGCTGGGTGGTGCTCAGGAAACTACTGAGGGATGAGACAAGGGAAACATGACTGGGGCACTTCTGAAATCCCACCCAGTGTCCCAGTGAGTCACAGGAGCGATGGGGTCACCCAGCAGAGCAGAGTCTCACCTTTGGTGTGCTCCTCGGTGGGGGTCACCCCCAGCTTCTTGAAGTAATCATCTGTTTCGGGGTCCACCACCAGGAGCCTGGCTTCGCTCTCCCTGGCCTTGATGTGGGACACGACCTCCGAGTGCCTCAGCCCCTCCACGTTTATCCCGTTCACCTGCAAAGTGGCACCATCAGGATCAGGTCTGGCTCCCGCAGCACAGACAGGGGAGCGACCCCTGTGTTCACCTTTCCTGTCAGCAAAAACCTCTGCCCCAGCTCCTGAACCCCCTGTAGGGAGACCTGGCCACAGCCTCCGCCACCACCCCACGTGCCCAGGTGCTCAGGAACACGCTGGTTCCCCTCCAATGACTTCATTCACCTTAGCTTTGCCCCAAACACCTCTGACTGCACTGAGATCTGCGTGTCCTGCTCCACAGGGCTTGTGGCCATTTGTCCCTCTGGGAGAAGAGCAAGGGAGGATTTCCCGTGTCCTGGTGGCCGAGCAGAGCGCAGCCTTTCTGTCCCAGACCCCGACACACTGACTCATTTTCCCTTCACTGCACGCGACCCGGGACCCACCAACAGCCAGGATTTCTCCTCCCAATTGTTCCACGGGCAGAAAGGGAACAATCGTGATTTCTAGGCATTGTTTGTGCTCAGAAACGAACACACCCATTGTCCCACATGAAAAGGTCTCGATGCCACCGAGCCTCTCGCTGCAGGGCCGGTTTTTGCTCCCCACGATAAGCCGCGGTCAGCGCCGCAGCCTCTGGCACCCCCGGCCTGCCCAGGGGGTGCAGCAGGGCTGGGGGCATCAAATATTTATCAGAGCCCCAAAGAGCTAGCTTGGGGGGATTGGGTTTCCGAGCTCTCCAGCTCACCCCTTGCCGCTTTGTGTGCGCCAGGCACTTAGCCAAGGGCCGATAAATAAATAACAAAACCCCTCGCCGTGACATCGCGCCGCTCTGAACCGCAGCCACAGGTGCCCCGCTCGCAGCCCCAGGCTGCTCCCCATGATAAAACACCACGGTACCGGGGGCAAGCATGGGGAGCAGCTGTGGCATGGGGTAGGAGGCAGCCGGTGGCTCCCACGGGCTCCTGCGTGATTATTCACGGGGCTGGAAAGAGGGCGAGGGCTTTGGGCTTTGCTCACTTCCCCGCCTCGGGGACCGCCCGGCTCCGCAGGATGCGCGTGTTTGCTTCCAAGCGTGCAAATCCCGGGTCCCTCTGGGCCTTGGGGGTGGTGGCACGGGCTGGTACCCAGCTCGGGCAGGGCCAGCCCCCAGCCCCAGCACAGGGCATCCAGGTGCTCCCAGCACGCAGGAGCTGAAGCTGGCACCAGGGCTGCTCCTGGGGCGCTGGCTCTCGGAACAAGCCCCATCTGTCTGCACTGCCCAAACCCTGCCCGGAGCACACAGCTCTGAATGGGGGAACTCAGTACTCGGTAAAAACGGCAAGGCACAGACAAGCCAAGGGGAGGGCGATCAGCAGCCACATCAAAAATTCTGTTGTTCAGCAATAAGTGAACAGGAAATCGCTTCCAAGGGCGGTTATTCCCCTAATCTTTCACAATCCCATGCTTTAAGACCTCTCTGCGGAGCTTTTCCCATTTCCAAATGCCCACCCTGCCCAGCAGCACATTGGCTCAGCCGGGTGGCACCGAGCTGCCCCAAGCCCGTGGCAGATGGGGGTGACAGGACAGAAGCAGCCCCCCTGGGTGGCTGGGATGGGACCAGTCCCAGTTGTCCCCACAAAGCCACCTCCCCATGGTAGCACCACCAAGTGCAGGGGGCTCTCTGCTCCGAGGTGGCACCCCCAAACCTCCATCCGTGCCCATCCCTGGGCCCAGCACCCTGCCTGGGCACCAGCATCAGGCTGCTTGTTACAGGGGAACGTGACAGGGATCTCACTGAAAAGGTCAAGGGATGGGGGCTTGATTTAGCATCAGGCATCCCAGCTGATTTGTAGGGTCACGGCACTTCTGCTCTCCCCCTTCCCACTTGCAAGAGGGGCACAGGACCCCAAAAGACCTCCAGGCTGATGGGAACAGTGTGTCGAGCCCCCAGCATTACCTCCACCAGCCGGTCCTGGGGCCGCAGTCCCGCTCTGGAGGCTGGAGAGTCCGGGTCGACCGAGCGGATGAACTGCCCCGGCCGGGACTTCTCGCTGTGCAGGTTGAAGCCGTAGCCATTGGGGCCTTTCTTCAGGTGGCAGAGACGTGGGCACAGCTCTTTCTGTCCGTTTAAATCCTGTTTGAGAGAAGAAGGTGGTAGGGGGATAAAACGTGGTGTTTAATTTATAGGTTCAGGTTTATTCTCAATCCTAACTAAAGCTAACAAGGAAGCAACGTATCTGCGCACCATCCTCCCCTGCCAGCTAAACGGGGACAGGTTAACAAATGAATTTCCTCTCATTGAGTTTATTTTAGAAAACCAATTGTCCAAAACCATTCCAGAGAAATTGAAACAACAAAAAAATGCATTTCCTCCTCCAGCAGCAGCCCAGATAAGCCTGCCCCACCCGGGGGGTGCCGAGCCCCTCCGGGCAGCGCGGGCAGGGCCCGACCCCGTGGCCGGGTGCAGCGCAGCCAGGCAGGGCCAGCACCTTAACCTTGGTTATTTATTTAAGGCAGCGCCGTGCCCTTGGTCCCAGTGACATCGGCACGGCACGCAGCTCCATCCTCTCCCTCCCAGCTCAGGAACCACGTTCCTGGCCATGGAAGAGATGGCTCTGTGCCCACGGGGACAGGCTGGCCCCGCTGCACGGCTCCAGTGAAGGATGTTCCGTCCCTGCCCCAAGCTGTCACACCTGGATGCCTTGTTCCAGGAGGGCTCACCATCAGCAACTAATTACAGAGGGAATCACGCCTCTTGCCCTGCACACACCACCACTGACCATCCTTCCGTCCCAGAATTGGGTCTTGCCTGGCTCTGGAGCTGCTGCCAGCACAGACTCCTTCCCTCGGGGCCACCCTCGCCCTGCCAGCGCATGGGGTTGCCTTTGGTGGCCCCGCTTCCAAGGAACAGCACCTTCCCCAAACATGCTCCTGCCCCTGCCTGCTTCACCAGTTCTCTGCGACCAGCTAAAGAATACCCAGAAATAACTGGGAGCCCTGAGCAGCCCCAAGCTGGGCACGAGGACCTGCAGGACCACCCGACCACCTCGAGCCACCCATCACGGCTGCTCTGCAGCCATCTCCTGGTGGCACCATCGAGAACTTAAGGAAACAGCAAGCTGGGCTGGGCAGAAAAGCCCTGCAGAAGTCACGGCTTTGCAGAGAAGCTGTGTTTTGCAGAGGGGAAGAAAAGCACAAGCCCCTGCACATGGTGCTTTCCCCCCTGGGACCCACAGGGCTGCTCCCGGTCAGAAGGGTGCCTGCAGCGTGCAGAGGCTGAGCTTGCTGCAGGCAGCAGCAGAATGTTAAAGGAGCACGCGAGGAGTTTAGTGCTTCCCCCTCCATCACACGCAAAATGCTTTATGGCTCCGCAGGGTGCCGGGGGAGCAGCAAGCAGCAGGTTTTCCGCAGGCTCACAAGAGCCATTTCTGCTCCCACGAAGGCAGCTGCCCCACGCCAGCCCCTGCGCAGCCTGGCCAGGCAGCAGCTGGGCACACCAACACAGACGTGTCTCGAGCAGGAGCTGCTTCAGAAATAGAATCAGGTTTTCATTTTTTTTTTTTGGTCTCTGGTTTAAGGAAAACATTCCCTGTGGCTGAGTTTTAAATTTGCATTAAAAGAAATGCTGCTCCCCTCCTGCTATTAGAGCTCAGATATTTGTTTTCCAGATCACATTTGTGGTACAATCTCTTAGAACCTTTCATTTAAAATAAAACACCCAAGCAGAAGTTTCCCCAACGTTCCCATCTTGTCCAGAAGGTGCTGTGAAAGCCAGCTCCCAACATCCCTCTCCCCAGGCTTAATGCAGTGGGGAGCCCCCAGCCCCCCTCCTGCCCCCTTCTGCATTGCTGCAGTCCCAAGCACAGCCGCCAGCTCGATGGGATGTAAATAAATACCCCAACACAACTCCCCTCGAGCTGTTTATGAAATACTCGAGCTGGCGGGGCTCACGTCAGGCTGGGGAGTTCAGCGGATGGCTCCAGCACGACCACAGCCTACTCTGTGTTGGGAATGAGATTGCAAAAAGAGCCACGGAGCAACGAGATTGGCCCCGGCACTGGGACGCACGCTGAGGACGGAGGTGGACGGGGAACTCACTTGGGTGCTTCTAGCCATGAAGCAGCTGGAACAGCTTAACCCCACACCCGGGAACAGACGAGGAGGGAGGCGAGCAACCGAGGTCTTGGCAATGCGGCGGCTCCTCGGGGCCCCAGAGCCCAGCTCCTCAAGTGCTCCCAGGCAGGAGCCACCACTGGCAGTGCCCAGCGTGGGCACAGGGCTCGTGTGGGCTCCACGGGCTGCAGGGCCCCGGTGTTTACAGAGACCGACTCTGCAGTACAGCTTAAAAAAATAAAATCAAGGAGGGGGCTGCAGGGAAAGCCTCAATGACCACTGATACACACACTGCAGTCCTCACAGCCTCGTCAGCCTGAGCTTGTAGGGCACATGGATGCTACCAGGACAGGTTCTGGGGGAAAACAGACTATTTCCCATACACTCCTGCCTGGGGAGAAGCTCTCAGCATCAACACCTCGATGCACACAGTGGTTCTCCAAAGGGAAGAGCCACCAGCACAGCATCAGTACGGCTGAGCACAGCCAGCCACCAGGACCCGCGCGTGGATCCTCTCGCTCTGCAGAGTCAGCGAGCCCGCGTTTTCCCATGGCCTCAGCGCAGTTAGTTCACCCTTTCTGTGAACGCTTCCAGCTCGCCTCGTGGAGCTCTTCAACAGCCGGAGAAAACAGGAAATGATTCAACCGCGGAGCGGGGTCAGCGTATCGAGGGCCCGGTGCGACCCCAGGGGATGCACAGGGCTCCAAGCGCTGGGAAGAGGGGCTGCCTCTCTGTGGCAGAAAGGAACGCGCCTAGCATCACCTCTCTGGGCTTAGAAATACAGGTTCTGAGCCATTTTCCTCTTAGCCCATTTTTAAGGGGTCACAGCTTCAGCAGCACTCCGAAAGCACCGAGACAGACACACAGAGTGGCTCCCTGTGCACGCCGTGGCAGCCAGTGGGGTGTCACAGCCAGGCTCAGGGTCACCAAAATCAATCACACAGAAACCAGGCAGGAGAAGACAACTCCTGCAGCAGCTTTTTGGGGGTACCCAGTGCCCCATCCTGCACAGGCTTGCTCTGCTCTCACCGCCACATCCTGAGTTCAAGGCCCTTAACTGAGATGAATCTCAAATATTTCTTTAAAGAAGCAGCCCCAGCATCTGCTGTGAGCAGCACACAGAAATCCTCGGGCAGAACTGCTCATCCCTCTGCAGAGACGACGCAGGGCTTTGGCTGGGCTGTTAAACCTCCCGACTACCGCAGACCTCAGCCATTGGAAAAAGCAGGTCTCTGATCTCAGCTCTGGAAAGCCCCTCTCTGGGACTCCACGAACACCGAAGATCCCCTCGCTGCACTCAGACTCCAGCACATGCTTAAACACTTTGCACTTACGTGCTTTGTTGACACGGAGCCGCCGTTTCTCTTGCCAGCTCTGCTATTTATTTTCTTTACGACCTGTGCCAACGCTTCCCTGGTTGTGTTCTGGGAAGATATTTCCTGAGCTCCCGGGGGGATTTCGCCTTTGTGAAACCCAAGCCCTCTGTCGAGGCACTCCCTGCCACGGCAGTGCGTTTTCGGGGCTCCCTGGAACCCACCCGAGCTCGGAAGCCCCGGGCAGGCTGCGCGGTGCCTTCCCACCCCGCTCCCTGCAGCGCCCACGAGGCTCCGCCGCCTTCCCACGCCACAGCCTTAAGAGCCGGTTTGTGTGAGCGAGGCTCTCACACGTACGGGAGAGCCAACAAAAATTAACTGTGTATTTGTCCACTCGCACGCAATACAGCGATCCTTCTAGGTACCCAGATACC
Organism: Oxyura jamaicensis; assembly: GCF_011077185.1. Classification (NCBI taxonomy): domain Eukaryota; kingdom Metazoa; phylum Chordata; class Aves; order Anseriformes; family Anatidae; genus Oxyura; species Oxyura jamaicensis. Next base: position 1,501,701 of record NC_048906.1, read on the forward strand.
GCGCTGCCCACTGATCGCACACGGTGGACTAACAGGCAGTGGCATGCCGTACTCCCCCCACAAGCATTACTCCACGCACACCCACGTACGTACAGACGTGTACGCGCCCCTAAGTGCTGCACGGACACAAAGCCGTGGTGCTGCACTGGAGCTACCGCTTGAGGCAAATCATCGTCATTTTAGAAGAGGTTTTGGAAACACACTTCAAGCCAGCTCATTTAAAAAAGCACAAACAAAATATGAAATAACAATGAAACACTTCAAAAAAAAAAAACCTGGTTGGGTGTTGCCAGTTCTCACAGTCTCATTGCAGCTCCAGCACTGAGGCTGTCCCTTGAGGCTTGCAGCGCTGCAGCCAGTGGCCATGGCCCCGGGCTCAGTGCCACCTCCATGCGGGTCGCTGCGGTGACCGGGACTCAGGGACAGGTCAGATCCCATTCCATACGGCTGGATGCTTCAGGTACACCCAGCGCAGAGCCAGCACCATAAACATGACCAGCTCTGAATACCGAGGGGTTCTCATGCAGCTAAGGAGTAGGCATCACCTCCACGCGAGCAGAATCCGCCCTCCGAAGTGCCGATGTACCGCGGCACAGCAAGAGAAGCTGGAAAAGGGGCCAAGGCGAGGAAGCCGCTCTGCCAGGGCTGCCTGAACCCAATCCCCCAGCCCCAGGCTCCCTCCCAGCGCACACCCCAGCTCGGGGGCTTCGCTGGGTTCTGGTGCAGCTGAATCAGGCCCAGCCAGTGCCGAGAGAACCGCACCACCTGGACGCGCTCCAGGCTGCAAATCACCCCGCGACATGGCGAGCTTTTCCGCCTCTGCTCCAGCCGAGCTGGAGAAAACACAGGCAGGAGCGTTCCTGCCTAATTTACATTGTTAACATATTTTCTTTCAAGTCGGCTCCCGTGGCGTTTCCTCTCCTTTTGCATGGGGTTTTGCTCAGAAAATGGCTCCTTTGCCTCTCACAGCCCGGGTGACACGGGGGGATGCTCGGCGAGCAGCGGGGCACCGCAGAGCCCCAGCACCACACGGGGAGCACCGAGGGGGAGAAAGCCAAGCAGGAAAGGGCTGGGGCCACAGCACCACCAGAACAACGGCCCCATTGACACCCGCCCGACACGGGCACCCTCCCTTGGCAGTAACAGTTCCATCGGGAGCTGAGCCGCAGGCAGCCTTTAATTGCCACTATTATTACCACCGTTTTCAAAGGCCGCTGCCTTCGCTCAGATGCGGGGACGCACGTAACTTCCCACAGATGCTCACTGCCCTGCTTTGGGACGGGCAGGGGGATCCGCACGTCCCTGCCACGGAAACCTGCTGCCTGCTGTGCTTCAAGGGATGAGCCAACCTGCAGCCCTACTCGCCGTGAGATGCAGGGGTTTGGGCTCGTGCCACAGCCAGGATTACTGCCTCCATTCACCACGGTGCCAGCGATCCAGCGCCTGCTACAGCAGGGCTGGTTTTCATTCCCCTTCCCCCAGGAATGACTCAAGTTTTCCCAGTAAAGCAGCACCAAAAAAAGGGGGCTATTGTAGCCTCGCATCCCCCAGGGCCTGAAGGACCTCGGTGACACCAAGGAGTAGGGAACCACTGGGCGAGGGGGACCACAAATGTCAAAGGCTCCTACAAGCAGCAGGAGCAGTGCAGGGCAGGCAGAGCACCCCCGGGCTCCATGCTGCAAAGAGGCAGCCCTCTGCCCTGTTGCCAGCAGGGATTTGCTGCTCCGCTCTGGGAAACCCCAAGGCAGGATGCTCCAGGGCTCCCTAAACCCACAGACAGCCCCAGGGCCCCACTGGGATGCTGGAGCCCCCCAGAAACCGTGGGGAAGGACTGGGGGCTCCCGGTGAGCCTGCGGCCGCGTGCATTTCACCCAGCTCCAACCCACAGCTCAGAGACAGCCAGAGCCAAGCGTGGTTTCAGCTCCAGATGTTGGTGAAAAGCTATAAATAACGAGGGGGAAGGGGAGGCCGGGCTGGCAGGACGGCAGTCCCACGGAAACTCCAGCAGATGTTCCCCCTCCTCGCAGTGCCGGGGAGGAGCTGGGGGTGACGTGGGAAGGATTTGGGGAGGAAGGCGGCATTTCCAGCACCCAGAGGTGCCCCAGCCACACGGTTAAATTTAAAGGTTCTTATTTAGAGATTTTTCCAGCCGCCCTGATGCTGCTGCATGAGCCAGGAGTCCTGCTCCCCTCTCCCAGGCCAGGAATAACCCCTGGGGCAGGAGCAGCTCAGCCTCCACACAGTAAACAAGCTGCTTCCATTTTTGCACAGCCACAACCCTAATTACCACCCTCCTTGCTACCCAAAGAGGTGCTCTGGCTTAGACACCAGCAGTCAAAAAGAGAAAAGTTCGCTTCATTCTTCCAATAACACCCTGGCAGCTTGACTGACAGTTGCTCCTAAAACTTGTTTTTTTCCAAGCATCTTCTCGGCACCAGCAGCCGCTGCCACCACATCACAACAGGCAGACGAAGTTTTGAGCGTTCCCCAGGGAACGCAGCAGCACGCACGGCAATCACTACCCTGATAGAAAAGGAGGAGCGAAAACTCTTGCCGAGCTGCAACAGAACACCTGGCAGAGCCTGCGATGGCCCCAGACTGTGCCGGGCTGTCTGAGATCCCTCAGCGGCTCCGGGAGGAGTGGGGTGCTGCAGGGCCCCCAAGGGATGGATGTGTGACGGGCACAGCAGCACTGCCGCAGCGTCATGACCCACAGCCCCCCAAGCAATGGCAGAGGGCAGTCAGAGACCTAAAAATACTCAGGCATCAGCACCCAAAATCAGCCAGCTGCCACCACGCAACCTGCGCATGATGAGATGAGATGGAGCAGCGGGACCCCGGAGCATGGCAGCCCCCTCCCTGCCTTGTGACCCTGCCACCCCAGCCAGGCTCCCCGCTGCTGTCGCAGTCCCAGCCGCACACCTTGGTTGTCACCGACCCGAACCACCAGCACCTCCGCTGCCAGACCCAAACGCGAGGCCTGGGCTGCTTTAGAGTATTCAAATCGCTTCCATTATTCCAATTGCTTCAATTATTCAAATTGCTCCAGCTGGGTTGGAGTAATAGTAACATCAAAAATATATATATATATATTTTTTTTTTACAGGGCAGAAGCCATAAAGGATTTGTGTGCTTTTCCTTAAGGGCTCCAGCACTCCCCCCCACATCCCTGCAGCAGCCAGGCGCTGCGCCCTTGCTCCAGGAACACCCAATTCCCAACGGCGCTGGTCCGGGCGCTCCCGCAGCGCAGGGTGCTGAGCACGGCACTGGCTGGATGTGTCCTGCTGCTTTCTCTGCCAACACGCAGCACAAAGGGAGCAAATGAGTATCGCAGGCAAGCTCAGAGACAGCAAAGTGATTCCAATTAGCAGTGGAAAGCATCCAGCCCGGGTACTCAGCAGGACCTACAGCCAAGCTGCAGCTGATATGGTAATTTGGATATTTTCAGCGAGGTTTTAGCTCCTCGGGTCTGCTGCAAACAAAGCATGAGTTTGGAGTGGTGACAGCTGCACGGGGCAGCAAGCCCCCGTTGGGTAACGCTCCCCATCAGGTAACGCGCCCTGTGCCTGCCAGCTCTCGAGAGCAGAAGTGGTGCCAAAAAGCTGCGCTTCCTCAAGAGCGGCAGGCGCTCTGCCGGGATCAGCCCCGGGGCCAGCAGCAACGCGCTCTGCATCACCCCCGAGCCATGCACCACAGCACCCAGGTCCCCCTGAGCCCATGCACCCTTCCATACGTTATGGGATGGTGTGAGAACGGGGCCGCTGCGGCAGTGCCAGGCTGGAGTAGAGCCAAGTCTTGGCCCCTCAGACCCCACCAGAAGCTGTCATCCCCAGAAACTGCCAGGCAGGAGAGAACACGAGCGGGATGAAAAAGGTGGGGAGAAACAGCAGAGCCCCTCTCCATGCTCCCCAGCACCGTGCCGCAGCAGGAAAGAACCCCCCCAAGCACCACGGGGCCTCTGAGCAGATGCTGCAGCAGGACCGTGCCCTGCCTGGTGTCCCCCAACAAGGGCCACACACCCTGGGCACAGCCCCCCCAGGCAGGGCAGCTGCCCCAGCCAGGCACCGCCAGCCCCGCCACGTGCTCAGCCCGACCCCGCGGGGTCCCACTGCTCCCTGCCACCCAGCAGCGGTGCCAAGCACTGCGATCTCCGTGTCATTTCTCAGGAATCCCCCAGCTGGGGAATTTCTCAGTGAGAGGCTGCAAAAGCCAGCCTTTTTTCTTCTTTTTTTTCCCTCCCCCTCCACTGGCGCTCAAGCAGTCCAGGCAGCAAGGGAAGCTCGCTCTCCCCAGCGCACGCATTCCCACCCCCGGCGGGGCTGCAGCCAGGACCAGCACCACGCGCTTGGCTGGAGCAGGGGAGCAGCTGGCCCCGGCAGCGGAGAGAAACGGAGGGAGGCAGGGCAGGAGGGAGAGAAAACGCCACGTGCATGTGTTTGCTTTGAGAGAGACAACTTTTCCAGCGCGATCTGCCAAGGGAACTCGCAGCCGGGAAGCCCGCGTGCAGGGGGAGAGCAGCTATAGGATGACACAGGGCAGCAACAGGGTCCTCGTGGGCTGGGGTTTGTCCGCAAGGAAAAACACGGGATCTGCCTGCTGGAAGCAGCAGCAGCCCACAGAGCCCGAGGGAGCTGCTTGCCTGTAGGTAGGAGGGAAGGAGGCAAGGTGGTCGCTTTGTGCGGGGCTCCAGCTGCTGAGAAGGGGAAGTGTCCTTCCCACGCCTGCCACGAACCTCTCCGGGGCAAGGGAAGGGAATGCCGCTGGGCCACAGGGAGGCAGAGACCGGGAACGGCCTCCCAGGGTCACGGGGCTGCCATGGAGCTGCCCCAGCCGAGTGCTGGCAGCCCCCAGGGGGGACATGCGCTGCTCTGTCCCAAAGCAGAGGCATCACTTTGGTGGCATGTCCCGGTGTCCCCAGCACCTCTCCAAGGGCAGGCCCAAGCCACGGCTCCTCGCTTGCTTACAGCCCGTGAGCACAGGACAGCGGGGGCTCCGGCCAGAGCCACCCCCATAAACCACCGACCACGCGGTATCAGCCTGCCCTTTGGACTCCTCAGCTTCTTGCTGAGGCCAAGCCTTGAGAAATCACCAGATCACTCATTAATGCCGGCCCCCTTCATTAATCCCAGCCATCGGCAGGAACCCAGCCGTACCAACCCAGCCATAGCGGCTTTGCGCTCCCGCTGCAGCGGGGTCACCAGGTGCCACCACCAGGTGCCACCACGAGGTGCCACCTCCACATCCACACCTCCCTGTCCGGCCCCGCCGGTGGAGCAGGGAGAACAGGCGCTGCTCTGTGAGCCCACCACGCCGGGGAGCGGGGAAGTTCAATAGTTTACTACCAATATTTGTCTTGGCCGGTCGGCACAGCTTTCGGGAGGAAACGGGGCGGGGGGAGGGCTCCCAACATCCTCTGCATTCCTTATAATGAAAGTAAAGGCAGTGCTGTGGCACCCGTGCCTGGGGTTAACCAAATGTAAGGCCTTTTTTATTTCAAGACCCTGCAATAAAATATCCAGGGGGGCAACTTTCAGCGAGCAGAAGGGAGTGAGGCACCTCACTCCCGGCTCTCAATGGGACATGCAAACTTCCCCCACCTCCCAAACCCCTGCAACTCAAAGCTTTCACACAAAATCTGCCCTGGACACACCGCCTGGAGCCGATGGCTCCACCAGAGGCTCTCCTTCATACCCATAAACCCAGCCTCTTTCCAGCGTCCATTGCAAAATGCCAGTGCCAGCTCCATCCCATACCACTGCTGGAAATCACAGGATCAAACCAAGACCTGATGCACCGGGGAACAGAGCTGCTTCCCACCCAGCTGCGGGGCTCAGCTCAAAGTCTACAGATTTTAAACCCAGCTCCCCAAAACGGTACAGCTGCAGAAGATGCCCCTTGCTTGCCGCAGGAAGCCAAGCATTTTATCTCCACCAAGGCGTCTGACCATCACAGCCGTGCTGGGGCAGATAAGGGCAGCGCTGGCAAAGCCCCACGTAGCGACCAGCGGTGCCAGGCACATGCAGTAAGGGCACGAGGAATCCCCCGATAACCACTGGAGCCAGCGCAGGGCTCCGGCTGCAGGCACCGATAACCCCAGGGGAGGCGAGCACACAGCCAGGAGCTCTCAGCACCCCGGTGTTTGCCCCCATGCCAATGCCGTCCCCATTTCTGAAGCCCCCCTGCCTGCTTCAGGCCATCCCCACGAGAAGATCTGAACAGAAACAGAAAGCCCAAGGCAGCAAGAAAAGCAGCTGCCCCGGGAAGTCCTGGGCAGGCAGAGAGAGGGGTCTGGGTGCCAGGAAGGCCCAGCACCTGCTGCAAGGAGCGGCACGAGGCAGTTTTTATTCCTGCTTTTGGGCTGCCCTGAGCACCCCTCAGCACAAGGCGGGTCTCCTGCATACCCCATCCCTGGGGCAGACCCAGCCCCAACATCAACACAAACCCTGTCCTCATAAACAGCCTCCAGGCAAGAGCGGGGAACTTTTCCAGGCAAAGCAGACCATTCATCCTTCTTCGAACTAATTAGGGCTTGTCTTAATTAAATCCCACTAACCATGAACAACTGCAGGGCCAGAATTAACTGCTTTACCTGGGATGCCCTCTGGCTGCTCAGGCGGGACAGTCAGCACAGAGCGAGCCAGCGGGTGCTGCAGAGGGGGAGCGCTGCCTGTGCTGGGCGCAGGGGACGAGGTGAGAGCGGCCGGGGCTTGGCCGAGGTGACCGAAGCCCCACAAACCAGACCCTGCACCCGGGGATGGCCCGGCCACATCCCCTCCCTGGTGGCCACGGAGCACCTCGGGGCAGGAGGTTAACCCGCAGGGCAGCAAGCGGGGATTAGCCCGCCCGCCGCCTTTTGTGCCACTCATTTCGTTAAGGGGATTAGTCCCTGTAAATCCATAAGAGGGTTTAATGACATAACACCGCGGGGACTCCTCCGGGTCTCTGCAGGCAGCGAGCCCTGCTTAACGGGATTTGCAGCAGACAGCACTGAAGGTCTGCATCCTGACCCCACCAACTCGCTGCTGCCCCCGTGCCCCGTTCCCTTCATCCACCCACTTCAGATGCTCTCCCACAGGTATGCAGAGCCAGGGCTCGAGTGGCAGCAGTACCAGCCACGGGGCAGCACCGGGCACAGCTCAGTGCCATGTCCCTGGGGAAGAGCCCCAAAGCCACTGCTGCAGCACCAGCACCCGTAGGGAGACACCTTTCACTTATGGATAAAGCTACTTTGAGTTTGGCTTTCCTGGAGTCACTGCTGACAGATACCTACATTTACTCGTAACAGACTTGTGCAGGGCTTTAGTGGGAAGAGAGACATTTGGCCAAAAAAACACAGCTCCAAGTCTGGTCACGGTTTAAGCGTACACAGCAGTCGAACCAAAACACTCAGGAGTGCAGGCAAGAGCAGCAATGAAATTAAATTACAACGTGGAACTTGCCAGAAATAATTATGTCTACAAGTTGGGTTTTAATTCCTTAGTTATAGAAACGTGTGGACCTGGAGAAGCCCTTTGCTGATTAAGAGTTTAATTTTCTCGCTCATATCCCAGCCTGGAGCCTCCCGAGACCACTGCTTGTAAAGCCTCCATACCTAGAGACAACGCCAAGGACTGGGAGCCAAACCTGGCTCTCTTCAGACCTTAACTTAGCGTGCCAAGCTCTCCTGTAATGCTGGGCAAGCCGCTCAACCTCTCAGTCTCCCTGCCCAAAGAGCAGGAAGGACACGTATGGAGCGAGGCAACACCACAGCCATCGCATCTCACTTGTGTGCTATTACAGCTGCAATCAGTGCAGGGATATTGCCTCGTGGATTAAAGAGAGCTCTTTAAAAGCTCGTTTGGAAGCCGTGTGTGCCCGCCTGACAGCTGGAAGCCGCAGCCCCTTCCAGCCCAGGAATGTGCACCGTGAAGGCAGCGCGCACACCGCACGCTCGCTCCGTGTGCTCCCACTCCCCATGAGCGCTGGTGTAACCCCAGCACCTCACCCTGCACCAGAGCTGCCCCACGCCTGCTGTCACCTCCAGTCCCCAGCCATTTTTCAGCCCCCCACGCTGGCTCTGCACAGAGCATCGCCCATGGCAGCACCAGGGCTGGAGCCAAGCGCCTCCAGGCCCAGCCACCTCGCACTGCAATCCTTGACAGAGATGACTGGAACCATGTGGTTCCCACGTGAATTTGGGTCTTGGGAACAAAGAACAGAAAACAAAAGCCACAATGTTTTAAGGTGCGAAAGCTAAGGCGCTCAACACTTCTGAGCTTCACAGAAATAAAAGCATTTTCTTAGTAAAAAGATCAGTTTTCGCACCTGAAAACAAACTCATCACAAAAAAAAGTTTGACCCACAGATTTCCAGCCCCGTGGCTGAAGCCACCCATGAGCTGCTGCACCCCATCACAGCCATCCCTCAGGAGCTGCAGCCCAGCCCCACGACAGGACCACGAGCAACTCGCCAGGACAGAGCAAAGTCACAGCAGAGGCGCTGTGCAGCTGCCAGGGCGCATGCAGAAGGTCCAGATCCTGCCAGATGATTTTTAATTTATTTGAAAGCATTTAATATTTGTACTATTGAACAGAACTATTAAACGGCTGGCGCGGAGCCCGCGAGGAGCAGGGCTGTTATTAAAGCAAGCTGCTCGAGCGCATCCCTGCGAGCAGAGGGGGGCCGGGGCTGGCTGCACCAGAGCAAGCTGCATTCTGAACTGCTCCCATTAACACTGGGGTTTTTAAATCATTTTGAGGGAAAGCTTTTGATTACCCAGAGATGCAGAAGGGAATATCATCAGCTGCAGTTCATCTCCTCCGATGCAGCAGGGTCACATCTCTTGGTGTCAGTGTCACTGCTCTGCAGCCAGGCAATGGCTGGGAGGCAGACACCACCCACCGGGAGGTGGCAGGTCCCCAGGGGTGACCCCACTGTCCCCTCATGAGGCCAGGCATCCCTCAGGAGCACGTGGCCCCAGGAACAAAGACCCTTGGCAGGGCGCAGCTCCTCCCGATGCTAATCTGCCTCCCGCTCCCTTCCACTTGCTTTGTGTTTCACTAAAAATATCCCACGGAGGAAGTTTCTGCTGCGGGGTGGATGCTCTCCTCCAGGGAGGGGCTTCCTGCACCACCCCACGTGAAAACACCCCCCGGTGAGCTCCTCGCCGGGACCCAAAGCCCCAGTGAGCCCCAGGGGGGGGCTCCCGCCCACCCCTTCCCTCGGTCCCACAGCCCAGCTGCAGACCCTGGGTGCTTTGGGTGCTGGGTCACAGGCACAGCCCGCAGGAAAGGAAGCATTTGACATCCAAATGTGTGCCCCCAACCCCTCTGTCTGTGAGGGACCAGGGTGCGGAGCCAGGGCTGACCCTGCGGAGAGCCATCTGCGTCTTGTGGTGCTGGGGAGTGCCCCCAGGACAGGAGGAGCAGGATGAGGCTCAGACCCCTGGTGAGAGTGCTGCAGGGTCATCAAATCTGGGGCTCCAGCAAATCCCACTGCACAGGCCATATTGCTACACCTGGCTGAAACTGATACCAAAAGAAAAGTTAACAGACTGATGATATATAACGGGGGAGCAGGCTTGGAGGCACAGGGCTGGGACTGCCCCTGTCTGCAGCAAGGCAATGGGACCAGAGCCCCCAAACAGCACAGACCCCAAAATGCCCTGCACCACATAGAGCTGCAAGAAACGCATCCAACTCCTGCAAAGGTACTCTGCAAAAACACAGCTTTCATCCTACTCCTTTTAACAAAGCCCCAATGTCCAGGACCAGAGAAAAACAGTCTGAAAATTTTGATTATTTGTGCGCATTTGCCCAATCCCCATCTCCAAGTCGCTGCAGCTGCTCCCGTGCCCCCCTCACCATCCTTGCACCGAGTCCACCCGGCCCCGCGACACTCGATGCCGGCGAGCCCGGCGCTATCAATAATGCAGCGGGGTCAGCGCCAGCGCGGGGCCGCCGGCTTCCCCGTGGCTCAGCTGCATGCCAGCCTCTGCCTCTCGGATGGGATTAAGGCCCTAATCCTAAAAGAAAACCCAGCTTCAGCTCCTTGGGCTGGGCTCCAGCTGTGGCAGAGCCCTTTGCCCATCCTGCACACCCCAGGGTGCTGCCTCCCTGCCTCCTTTTGGGCATTTTCTCCTCCGCAGCAAGGGCTGGGGAAGCTGTGCTCCCATCCCAGACCCTGGTCTGGGCACAGCAGAGCAGCACCCAGCTGCTGTGGGCATCGCTGGGCGGCAGCTCCTGTACAGAAATGGCTTTGCAGACTTTTTAAGAAAAAATAAAATAAAATGGATGTATGCCTGCTTGTTCAGCCAGGCTGGTGGCATACACAGGGCACCCTCTCGGTGCTCCCTTTTCTGAGCCACACGGCTCAGCTCTGGGTGCTCCTGCTGCCAGGCTGCACCCCTGCACCTCGCCAGGCTGGGACTGAGCTGCAGCCTGCAGGGAACCCAAACAGAAGGAAAGCCACGACTACTGCAGTGCCCACAGAGAGATGCTGCAGGAAGAGCAGGGAACAGGGCCGGGATGCAGCCACAGCTCCCCAGGTCCATGCCAGAGAGTTTATCTGAGCCTTGACCCGTGCCTCAGCCCCGAGCAGGGGAACCAGCAACTCATCCTGCTGTCCCCTCTGGTCACAGCCAGCCCCGGGGAGCACAGGATGCTGCAGGGAAGTGCTTTAACTTAAACCACGAATTTATTTATTTTTTTAAATTGCATAATTACTGCAGACATTTCTGCTCATGTTAGGTTTTATTACATCTTTGTGGTTACTCTACAAGCCCTAAATTTTGGGCCTCAACTGAGCTGGCAAAGCTCTCCCAAAACATCTGTCCCGAGTTATTCCTCTTCCAGCGCTCCGGCAGAAAGCTGGCGGCAGGAGATGTTGCAATGCCAAGTTTTATTTGCAACAGAAACAAAGTTCTTATGCCTGACCCGAACAGAACGGTAAATATTTACTGCCCCCATGTCAGTGCTGCCCCACACCTGCGGGTCCCCGAGCCCACGCACTCAGCCCTGCTCCGCCAGGACACGGCGCGGCCGTCCCCAGGTCCCTGCGGGATGGGCCCGTGGCACGCACCAGGCTCAGCTCCTGCTCGCTGTCACAAAGCCCCCCCCAGGAGGGTCTCCCATTTTCCTGCTCATTTTATGGCTCGTGGTTCTTGCCATGCTCAGGCAGGGGCCAAACAAAACCCAGGCACTGATTCCCCCATGTTAAAGTTCCCGGCACAGGAGAAGAGGCTGCTTGAATCCAGAAGCTACTAAACAAGATGCGGGTTTGTTTTCCCAAAGATGATAAATGGCAGTCACCGCAGTCCTTTTGCATCCCCAGCCCCCAAATCGTGCTTTGGTGTAACCAGAACAACAACACGGGGACTGCATCACCCCGACTGGCCCTCCAGGGCCTTGCTCTTGTTTCTCCTGCAAACACAGCTGGAGCACGGCGAGGCAGCAAGTCCCAACAGGAGCAACCCCCCAGGACGCTGCTAACGAGCACATCGGAGCTGCGTGGCCATAACAGGGACCCAGGCTCCGCTGGGCAGTGCCCCTGGGGAGCAGCAGGGTGAGCCGGGCCACGGGCAGCCCCAGCCCCCAGCTGCCCGTGCCCCACGGCACACCAACAGCCCGAGCATTTCACACCACCACCAACTGCGCCGTCCCAAAGGCACCTTGGCAATAAAAGCAGCTCACAGAGGAACGCAGCACCCAACGCACCTGAACAGCCCGAGCAGAGCTGGGAGCTGCACTGCCCTGCACCACAGCGTGCCCACTGCCTCCAAGACCCCACGAGCCCTGAGAGCAAGGGGACATGGGGACAAGGAAGCACAGGGACAAGGAAGCAGCACCAGCACGGCACGTTCGTGGGGCTCAGCCCTTCTGTTGGCACCGCTGAGCCTGGGTCACAGCTCACCTCCCCACAGGAGGCATCGGTGCGGCCAGCTTCGTTTGCCTGCAGGGCAAATTGCATTGCAATTTAAGGCAGGAATGTTAAAGACAAGACTTTCAGAATATTTGGGTACTCAGGTGTCCCCTCCAGCATGGGGGACACAAACTGAGCTCAGGGCAGCAGGATGGGGCCCTGCAGACCCCGCTCCCAGAGCCACGAGTCCCCGGGTGCCAGGGACAGCAGCACTCCGATGGACGCACGCTGCTGGCAGCCAGCCCTGCTCTCAGGGCAGGCAGCCTGATTTTAAATACATGCTGAATTATTCATCGCGCTACAGTGCTTGCTGGAGGCACAGGGTCCTGGACACCGGGTTGCTGCTGGGGCGCACGTTAACCTCCCTGCCCAGAGCCACTTCTGGCTCAGAAGTGGAAGGCAGCAGCAGGGGGAGGCCGGCAGGGCTCTGCCCACTGCATCGCCTCCCCGCTGCCCACGGCTCGGCCACCCCATGCTGCCAGATTTCCCTCCTCTTCCTTTCAGTTGCTCCTTGCTTTAGGCTGCACCGAACAACCTGGCATAAAGCAGAGCTGCAGCCTTTACATGAACAAATGCCACCAGCGCAGCCCTGTCCTGCCCCAAGCATCAGCCCCAGTCCCCACAGCAGCAGGTTGAGGCCATGGGTCTGCAGGAGGAGCAGAGCTGCCATCTCTCCTCCTTCCCCGGAGGTGTTCAGGGAAGCGACACAAAAGCACCAGCCCAAGCCCAGCTTCTCCTGGTGCTGCTGAGCCCAGCACCAGGTTCCCTGGTTTAGAGAAGTCTCTAATGGGACCCAGCTGCCACGGCCCCACAGCAGGGCCATCAGCCAGCACCGGAGGGCTGAGTGCTGCAGGACACAGGGTGCAGCCATCGCTGCCCTGGGCTCCAGCTCCTTCGGGACCCAGCAGGATGCCCACACCACCCAGACCAGGCACCTGGGGCAGCTCTGCCTTGAAGCAGGCAGTGCCACAAGGCCCAGGAGCCAGTCCTGCAGCTCCGGCCACCCGCAGCCCCAGCGCAGAAGTGACCTTGGGCAGGAGAGCCCGCAGCACGCAGCTCTTCAAAGCGCTGCCGCGGGAGCAAAACAAACGCAGAGCTGCTGCAAGCACCTGACGGGCTCAGATCTGCTCAGCAGCCCCACAAACAGCCCCACTGCCCCCATGGCTGGGCATCAGCCCCAGGACAGCCACCACCGCTGGGGCACCCCAGGGATAGCCTCACCTCAGAGCAGCCCCATCCTGAGCTCCCCCCACAGCCCCATATTGCAAAGCCACTGCGGGTCTCTTTGACCACTGCATCTGCTGGATGCCAGCGCTGGCACCACTAGCCCCAAAGGCAGCCCCAGGCTGTGCGCTCCCCCTGGCCAAATCCCACAGGTGCCCCCCCTCGCACCTCCAGCCCGCTTGGCTCTCCCTGTCCCACCCTCTCCTTGGAGGGAGCTGAAACCCAAAGGCCGGAAAGGACCGGCCCGTTCCCCGCGCCCGACTTCCCGTCAGCACAAACTGTTGGATTTCACCCAGCTAAAGAAACAGAGACAGGATAGGAAACCCCCAGCCCGGGAAGCCGTGCCCAGCCGCTCCCACCACGACCCCGCTCCCCCCGGCCCCCTCCCGTCCCTCTGGCTGTCCCAGGGGAGCACAAGCCCCCACGGCGCTGACCTCCATCCTCCCGCAGAGCTTCAAACAGCCCTCACATCGCACAGCCTCCAGCCCGGCCTCCCCAGGAAGGGCGGCCCCCCCAGGGCAGGCACACCCCTGCAGGACACGGGCAGCCCCCGAGGGAAGGGCTGCAGGCAAGACCCCCCCCCACCCACATCGCCGTGCCTCCTGCCCCACGACAGCATCACGTCCCACTTCCACAGGGGGATTTCCTCAGCTGGGGGGCTCCTGTACTTGGGAGCAGGGAAAGCCTTGCTCCAAGCAGAGCCCTCCCCAGGTCCCACGTCAAGCACAAGCCCCAGCTCCAGGTTTCACCCCTGGGTGACTCAGGTGGGTGCAGGATGGGGACAGCCAGCGGCACGGCGGTGGCAGTAATGTCTCGGTCCCATGCTGCTCCTGCCACGCTTGCACCCTGAGCGAGGAGGGCGCTGGGCCGAGCACGCTGCCTATCTGCGAGTGCAAGGCAGCGCCGTCACCGCCAGCCCAGCCCCAGCAGGGAGCCAGCCATGGAAACTGGACATCTTCCACCTCAAATTCTTTCCTTTTTGGAAAGGAGTTTACCAATAAAAGGCACTTACTGCAGAATCACAGCCCAGACCCAGGCCACTTGAAAAAGAGCTAATTTCCTTCCTATTTAAGCAAAAAGCTGAGAGCACATTCAACCAGATGTTCCCTCCCTCCTAGAAATAACGGAGGCAGCAGGGGCTGATTCACCAAGGGCAGCTCCACCAAGCCCCCAGTCTGTGCTGCGTGTCCCTGGGGGCCGGGGACACGGACCTCAGCCAGGCCCCATGGGATACTCATCCCCAGGGCTGGGTGACCCCCTGGGCCCCCTGCAGCCCCTGTGACCCTCTGGGAGTGCAGGGAGGGAGAAGCCAGCACAGCACCCAGCAGCCGATGCTGCTTCGAGCCGAGAGGATGAGGCCACAGGGCAGCTGACCCCCAGCTCCAGGACACACACCAGGGTCCCCGAACCCAACAGCCACATCCAGAAGGTTTTTCTCACGGGAAGCAAGCCGTGCTTGGAGAGGGAGGTGCTCCCAGGGCGGCCACATCCTGCCACCCAGCACCGCCAGCTCTGCGCTCACCTTCCTGCTGCCGTGCGAGGAGAAGCTGTGCGAGTGCCGCTGGAGGCTGCCCCCGCTCAGGTCCAGCTGCGGCTTCCAGACCTCCCCGTTGTCACTGCCCACCGACTTGGTGGGCGAGATGCCAGAGCCCAGCAGGACCCCACTGTGCACCATCTCCTCCGTGCACGTCAGGCGCAGGCTGCACAGGTACTCGTCCGTCTCCTTGTCCACCACGAGCAAGCGAGTCTCTGTCTCCACGGCTTTGATGCGCTGCACAACCTGCAAGGGAGGGAGGAAAACAAGTGAGCAGAAACCCAGGGACACCCCCAGCTGGGACAGGAGCTGCACCCGAGGACCCCCAGCCTCCCCCTGCAGCTTCAGCCTTCACCAGGGGCTGGTGACAGGGAGAGGGGCAGATCTTTGGGGGGGGGGACACAGGATGGAACATCTGCAGCCCAAGGGGACAACAGCAACAACTCCTTCCAGCCCAACCCAAGGGACAGACCTGCCTGGGGCAGCTGCACACACATCGCCTGGCATCACCCCTCTGCCCAGAGGCCACACACTGCACGCCGAGCATCACAGGTCCTGCTGCCTGGCTTGGTCCCTCCGAGGGGGAGCACGATCTGTCCCACAACCTGCCCCGCACACCCCCCTTCCCTTTATCTGGGGCTTCCTTCTCCCCCCAAACCCAGGGGCACAGCGGAGAGCCAGGGTACCCCAGGAGGCACTGCGAACCAGCACACACGCAGTGCCCCAGTTGCTTTGCGAGGCTCTCCCCTCCTCAGGAGGATTTACAAAAGAAACAATCTGATCTGCATTCATCCTCTCCTGCGCTACCGGACAGCGGAGATAAGAGAAACCAGCACCAGGAGCTGGGCCCGTCCCTGCTGGTATCCAGCTCCAGGCCCAGCTGAATAGGGGCCATTGTCCTCACACAGCCTCGCTTTTTTTTACATTTTTTTGTGACTGCAGCTCCTCTGAAAGGAGCTGGCGGTGTCAGCCCAGCAGGGAGGAAGGGGAGAGCCGGGCAGTTTGCACGTGGGAAAGAGGAGAGCTGCGCTCAGCAGCCCCGGAGGAGCCGGGCCTGGCACGTGAGGGGCACAGCACAACGGGGTGGGCATGGGGGCAAACCGAGGACATGAGCGAGGGGCAGAGAAAGCCTCTGGGACCCCCAGGCAGCAGCCTCAGAGGACTGGTTCCGATGGGGCAAACACCTCCCTGCACGGCCTTCATCCCAGGGATGAAGAGGATGGGTCCTGATGCTGCTCAGCAGCCGTCCCCAGCTGCAGGGGGCCGCTGGCCACCGCTCACTGCCCCGCAGCCCCACACGTGCTGGGAAAGCCCCGAAGCAGTGCAGGCTTCCTTACGGCACTCCTGCTCTGATCTAGGTCATGCCGGCCAGACACGCTGCAACCGCCAAGGTTAGAAGTGACAAATGAGCCTAATGTGCAATTAGCTAGCATTTATTTACTCCCCTGCAAGCTCCATTCAAGGTCAACAGACCCGGTATCTGCAAATGAAAAAAAAAAAAAGCAACCAAGAGGAAATTTATAGACTGCAGACAAGGTGGCCTGTCCTCAACAAAACCAATCCACCAAGCGCTGAAGCCCTCCAGCCCTGCGCCAGGCGGCAGCTTGCCCAGGGCTCCCATCCATAACCAGCCTGAAGGGTGCTTCTCCGCCGAGCCCCAGAAAATCCATCTGCTCCTTTTCACATCTATTTATAAGCGACATCAAGCGACGCTGCTGACACCGGCAAGGCAGCGCCTGAGCAGAGACACTTCTCCAGAAAGGGATCTGGGAGCAGGAGCGGCAGCACCACGGGGCTGCCACCAGCATGGGAGCTCAGTGGGGCTGGGAGCGGGGCCGGTCCCTGCAGGCACCACGTGCAGGGGAACTGCAGGTGCCAGAGCGTGTTCCTCAGAGCTGCTGCACAGAGCAAAGTGTTCTCCTTTTGGAAAGCCCCAGCGCTGCTGCTGGAGCTCAAGCACTGCACAAGCTGCACCAGGCTCAGCTGCAGTCAGCACTTGGGGGCTCACACCACAAGACGCCCCCATTGAGCTCCCAAATCCTCCCAAACCAACTGCAGCATCGTGACAGCAGAAGAGAGAGGCAGCAGCAGCACCCTAACACACCGGTACCACAACACACTGGCTATGGCACGGTGGGCCCAGCTGCCCCCCAGCTCCACATGGGGACAGCAGCAGTGGAACAAGCACCCCCCCAGCCCTGCTCTGGCACTGCCACAAGTGCTGAGGGCTGTGCTGGGACACAGAGCAGGCACAAATCCCCCCCTCCATGCTAGGCCTTGCCATGACAAGCCACCTGGGCAGCGAGGTGCTCTGGAGATGGAGCAGCAGGGCTGAGAGCAGAGCAGCAACCAGGTGCAGAGCCCAGTAACCTACCCGCCTCCGAGCCATGGCCACCACCTCACTCGCAGCTTTTCTGAAGGCAACTCAGCCTCCCCGACACATCCGGACCTTCCCAGCGCTGCTCCCAGCCCCACATCCTCCGCGACTCCACCCAGACCGGCTCCCACCCCGGCTGCACCAGCAGCAGCCTGGCAGAGCCCGCTGGGCCCGTCCACTCCAGCAAACCCCAGCTGCCCGGGAAGGAGACCCACAGAGCTGCCGGGATGGCGCAGTTCCCCCCTCCTGCTCTGGATGTGACACCTCCACCCCTGCACAGCTCTTGCATCCCCACGGGGGACCTGGAGGCTTTCCCGCATCGCCTTTTAACAGCGACACCTGGTCGCCTTTACGCTCACTTCACTGGTGCGGACACTTGTAGAAGAAGGGTTCCCAACTGAGACCTCCCCAGGTACAGAGACCACCACGGCACAGCTCCCCATGGAGCCCCGTGACCGGGCACCGGGGCTGCTCCTGGCCGCCAGCAGCACGGCTCCACCAGGAGCCCTTAGCTCCCACCAGCTGCCAGACACACACGTGTCTCACACGCAGCCCCCAACTCTGCCTTCCCTGTGGTGTTTGCCACGCTGCAGCTATGCCATGCAATCAAAGCACAGCTTCTCCACGAGACAGGGCTGACCCAAGGCAGGCTGTCTGCAGCAGCTCCCCCCAGGGCTGCAGGGCTCCAGGCCAGCAGCACCCGCTCTTACACCCCACGCTCAGCACCCACTGGGTCTGGGCACAGCTCGAAGGCAACACCGAGCTGCTCTGCCCACCTGTGCCCACCCACCGGGGGGAGGCAAGCGAGCAGCCTGGACACGGTTCTCATCCCAGATGGGAACAGGACGCCCTGAGAACACGTCCCGCCTTCGCTCCTTGGGGAAGGCCAGGGAAACAGAGCACAGACACAAATATCATCAACTTCAGCCCGAAACATAGTTGCACCAAATAGCAAGGCCTTGTGCGCTCCCGGCTCCGTCCTGCCACAGCTTCAGATGCGCACAGAGAAGCGCTCATCCAAGGACAGGGACTGTAACAGCACGAGGAGGAGAGGCCATGGCAAGCCCTGCTGCTCTCAGGCAACATCTGAGTGCCACGGCATCACCCATCCCACAGCATGCCAGTGCTGGGCATTTTGCTGGGGAAAGACTTCTCCCCAGCTGGGTTTTGAGGGAAGACAAAGGACAGTCCCAAAGCAGGTCCAGGGCAGGGCTGCTCCTGCCCACACGCTCAGACATTGATGACCCCACAGTGGGAGCACTTCAGGACAGCGAGCTCCACAACAGCCTGGGTGGGATGCTCCATCCATACTCCATCCCATCTCACAGCAGGCTCAATCCTGCCTCTGACAGCTGGAAATGGAAGAGGGAAAATCTCTCCCATTTCACTTTACCTACAAGACCCCCCGCACATTGCAGGGACACGTGCTGCTGTCTTGGCATTATCACTCTCTCCCCAGCATCCGATTTTCAGCGGGGAGCTCTGCTGGCTTCCAGTGGGGGAGAGCAGCCCAGCACTCTGCCCAGCTAGATCAAAGACATGGATCCTCCTTCAGTCACATTCAAGACAAACATCAACTTTTAAGGAGCTGGCTGAGATCATCAAAACAAGCTAAATTAGCATGAGAGCCCACCAAACCCACAGAGAGGAGCCCACAGGGCTTTCCTGGAGTCACCTGGGCTGGCCACGATGCCCTGAGCACACCAACATCCATGCCAGCAGGGGAAACCCAGAACCCACACACCCCCAAAACACCGCTGGGGCTGCAGCCTACACCAGCCACATCCCTTCTTGGCCCCGATAAAGCACTGGCAGCGGGTGCCAGGCGCACGCTTTAAGTTACTACAACACTACACCCCGCGGAGCCCTGCGGGCCACGAGGCAGATGGGCACACTGGGTGCTGTGCCCCTGCAAGGGACAGCAGCTCCAGGCAGCCCGGAGCAGCCCCAAGCTCACTGCCTGTTTTCTGGACAGGGCTGTTTAACAACACGAGTTTTGATTTTATAAACAGAAAAGGACAAGGCCTGAAGCACGCAGCTTCTGCAGCAGAGCTGGGAAGCAGCTCACTTGGATCCCCCCCAGCTACGGCCACGGTCTCACACCAGATATTATTCCCCCACGAGCTCTATCTCACTTAAGCCAGTCAAACTGCTGAACGCCTGCGGAGCTTTATCAGTAGATTTTGAGGCATCCTCGCCCGCTCCGTGCTGCAGAAGGAGCTTGCCCAAAGTGGCCGAGAGAACACAGAGCAGAGCCGGAAACACAGCCTGGCTCTCCCGGCTGCTTTTCGCCAAGGATTGCATAACGCGGCGGTGCCCAGCCGTGCCCCAGCACCTTCGCCTCCCCCCCCCTCGCCCACCCGGCAGGCCGGGGGCATCCCTACCCCAGCCCTGCACGGCAGGGGCACGGCTCGAACACCCGGCTGCTCCGGGGGGGGGGCGAGAGGCTGCAGTCCCCCTGCAGATCTGGCCTGGCACCGGGGGGCACCCAGCGCGCCCCAGCCCCCCGGGACCCTCCCTTGGGGACATTTTGGGAGCTCCTCCCCCATCCTCCCCGCCCGGCCCGCTCGGGGAGACCAGCACGGGGATGGGTGCAGGGCTTGGGGGGGCTGCGGGGGCCCCGTGCCCGGACCTGGTGGTGCGTCTCCTGCTCCACGTTGAGCCCGTTCACCTCCACGACGCGGTCCCCGGCGCGCAGCCCCGCCGCCTCGGCGGGGGAACCGGGCTCCACTTTGCGGATGAACTGCCCGCTCTTGCCCTTCTCGCCGTGCAGGTGGAAGCCGTAGCCGTTCTCCCCCTTCAGCATGTGGCACAGCCGCGGCTTCAGCTGGTCCTTGGCCATGGCCGGGCCGGCGGAGCGGAGCGGAACGGAGCGGGGCGGGGGCGGCCGCGGGGCCCTTTTATGCGCGGCGCGGGGCGGGCGCGGGGCGGCGGGGAGCGGAGGGGCGGGACGGGGCCGGCAGCGGGGCCGGGGCCGGCTCGGGGGCTGGGGTTTGGGCTGGGATTGGGGCTGGGATTGGGGCCGGGGCTGGGGCTCTGCGCAGCGCGGCCATGCTGCGCGCTGCCCGCGGCGCCGGGAGCGAGGCGGGCGGGGAGGGGACGGCGACCGGGGACGGGGACAGGGACGGGCGGGGAGAGGCGGAGCCGGAGCTGGGGACGGGGACGGGGACGGAGCGGGCGGAGCCGGGAACGGGGCTGGAGGGAACCGATGGAGCCTCCCGGGGCCAATGGAGCCGGGGCGCACGGAGCGGGGATGCCCGGGGCGCGCCGAGCGGAGCCGCCCGGGGCTGCTGGGGGCTGAGCGGGACCCCCCGGTGCTGAGCGGGACCCCCCGGGGCTGATCGGAGCCGCCCGGGGCTGCTGGGGGCTGAGCGGGACCCCCTGGGGCTGAGCGGACCCCCTCGGACTCTGCCCCCCGTTGCCCCCACCCCCGGCGCAGCACAGAGCCCCCGGGCTGCAGGGATCGGGACCCCCGAGGGGCCAGGGCCGGAGCCCCGCAGCCCAGCCCGGCCCCGCAGCCGCCCCCATCCCTCCTTCCCCCCCCCCCCCTCCAGCCCCGCGAGGAGCACCCCAGCATGGGAGGGAAGCTGGAGATGAGCCCCTGAGCCTGAGCTGCTGGGGGAGATTGGTGCAGAGCGGGGAGGATGCAGCCCGGCCGCTCTGCCCACCCTGCCACAGCCCGTGGCTGTGGGGAGCTGCAGAGCTCTCAGGGGGCCTCTCTGATCCGGCCAGGCTGGCACTTGTGGAGCTGCCAGCCTGATGTGGGCATCCCTTCACGTGGAGGAGCTCAGAAATGGGGCACTCAGCTCCTTCGCTGAGGACCAGCCCCAGGGCCAGATGCCACAGGCCTGTCCTTCCCGCGTCCCATTCACCTCAATTTCTGCAGGGCACCGAGTTCTCCCGCAGTGATGTCCCCAGCTTGGTACACATGTAACTTCTGACAAATGTTTTGTGTCCCCCAAATGCCAGGCCACAGGGACAGGGGTCATGAGCTTGCAGGCCTGCAGCTCCAGGCCGTGCCCTGTGAGCGGCGTTCCTGGCAGGAGAGCCCCTCGTTGCAGGCCCTGTGCCTGGCTGAGTGGCCATCCAGGTCCCACTGTGGAACACGCTTGCTTTGGTGGAACAGGGAGATTCCCATCTTTGCCCCTTTGCATCCCTGATCTTCATTTCCTTGAAATCTTTTCAAGGAGGAAATGACCCCGATTAGTTGTCCCAGAGCTGGTGCTGCCGTGTCATGTTCCCAGCTCACAGGTTTTCTAGCTCTCCTCCGCGGCATTTCTCCTGCCCCAACTGCTTTCCTAGCAGATTTTTATAGAGCTGAAGCAAGTGCCGTGGCCAGCTAGAGGTGGTAAATGCAAATCTCCAGAGGTGAATATTGATTTGCTTTTAATTTGCAGTCTGCTTAAAATCAAATAAAATTAAATAAAGGCTTCCACTGAAGTTCTGCGTGAAACCGCTTTTCAGCTGCAAGGTGTGGGACCCAAAAAGATGCTTGCTGACATGTCTTCACCGCTATCCTGGAAAAAAGGCACTGCTGTTCTCTCCGGGACTCCCCACCCCCGTTTCCTACAGGCAGCCTGGGCAGCGGGGTGGTGCACACAGGAGGGGCGGCTGTTGTGGGGCGCAGACCCCCAGGACCCCCGGTGGTGGCACGGCCCCCCAGGAGCTCTGGGAGCCGTGGGTGAGGTCGCGGTGCCAGCTGCGCTCTGCCAGGTTTGCTCCCTGCGGCACCGCAGAAGCGCCGAGCCCTACGCAAAGCCTGCGGTGACATGAGAGGAGGCCGGCGAGTCGGGGAATTCGGAGACCATTTTATTTGCTGTATAACATAACTACTCCCCTGAGCCTCTTTGTGGAGTCCTGAAGCTTTTTTTTTATCAGGCTAGAGGAGTGCGAATAATTGATTTTTCCACTCAGTGGCCAAACCAAAAAACTGGAGGGAGGGGGAGAGGAGAAGGAATTGTTTCAAGTTGATTTGAACAAAAAAGTTATTCTTTTTATTCAGTGCAATAAAAGCACAAGGGAGAAAATCTTTTGGGTGGTCAGACAGAACATTTTAACCCTTTGGGACATTTTTTTAAAGCATCGGTAGCTTGTAAAGTAAAAAGGAGGGAAATATCAACGAGGTGAAAATGGAATGTTTGCCTTTTCCCAAAATGCTTATTTTTTAACTTAAATATTTTCTGAAGTATGACCTGAATTTGTCAATATTTTTCAAATTTGTCATCCCTAAAAGGCATCCAGCTTCAGGTAAGGCAGTTGGAAAGAACTTGAAGCTACGCTGTGCAAGCGTGCCCCCTCCCATGGTACAAACCCCCCGGTTCTCAACGTGAGCTTGCCGCTTCCCAAGCCACAGCCACCCATTTGTGGCCCATCAGAGCCAGAAAGAGGAGAGACCGTGGGGGGGTTCCTGCACCTTCTGGTATGACAGAGCCATGATTAGACTCGGCAGACTCTGCACAGATGATTTTCCCTTCCACTCACCTCTCTGTGTGCTGATTCATGCGAATAGCTACGTCCTAATTGGGCTCACCTGAAAGCTGGGCAAGTTTTCGGGCCCCGTGTGCTAATTGACCTGGGAGGGTCTGAGGCTCTTGGTTTGACATCTGCCTGTAATTCACCGCGCTGTGCGAAGCGGTGGCACGGGGTTACACCTGTGTGCCAACTGTGTTTGCTTTCGGCCTGGCAGCGTTGTGTAACCGACACACAACACACGCACACGCTCCGAGAAGTTTCACAACGGCAGAAACGCGGGCGGGCGGGCGGGCTCCCCGCGCTGCAGGAGCGGCGGATCCCCAGAGCTCATAGCTCAGGTCTGCCTTATTCAGAAAGCAGCAACAACTCAGCTGCTCAACCGGAGCCTGCTCCCGCTGGCTCGCTTTGAGCTGGTGGAAGGGCGTTAGGACGGGGTGGGGGGCGGTTTGCCAGGGCTGGTGATGGAGCCGCTGGGCTGCGTACTTCCAAAGAAGTGCCGGGTTTTGCACGCGCCTTTGGGCCATCTTCCACCAAGAGGTGTTTTGGATCAATAGGTGTTTTCAAGCTGCCACGACACACCGGCGCTCCCTTCTCCTCCTCTGCACTCAGCGTTCGTCAGACACCGGTCCCACCTCAGCCCTGGGAGCAGGCAGCTGCTGACAGGGCAAGGCTCTTCCTCCCACGCAGCCTCTTCCTCCTCCCTGCCAGCGCCCTCTGAGCAGAGCTGGCAGTGATGCTTGCTGGTCCCGCACCAGCAGCTGCGGGGGGACATCCCAAAGCCCCAGGCTTTCCCAGGTGTCCCCAGCACAGGCATGGTGACAGCCTGAGCTGCCTTCCCCCCTCGTTTTGCCGTAGCTCCGGGTGGGGTGGCCGTGCCCGGCGGTCCCAGCGGAGCCCTCACGGAGCAGGGAAAGGCCGGCGGTGTGTTTGTGCTGCAGGAGGGCCCGGGAGCGAGGGGAGGGCTTGTGCAACGCGCTGCCTCGCTTTCTCTAGGCCTCTGTGTGTGGCACTATTGAGCTGTAAACAATTTCCAGGTGAGATTTATAGGGATAGGAGGATTAATCATCGGGAGGATTAATAACACGCTTTGTAGGTTGCAAAAGTCCGGGCAGCTCAGCCGTGCTC
This sequence comes from Oxyura jamaicensis, assembly GCF_011077185.1. Classification (NCBI taxonomy): domain Eukaryota; kingdom Metazoa; phylum Chordata; class Aves; order Anseriformes; family Anatidae; genus Oxyura; species Oxyura jamaicensis. The sequence continues at coordinate 1,525,331 of NC_048906.1, forward strand.
CCTAGAGCTGGGGGTGCCTGTTTCACAGGCTGGCAGATAGGAATCTGCCCGAGCCCTTTGTTATTTGCAACCAGATAACAGAGCTGTAGGTGTTGCGCCAGACAGAGACCGACGGCACTTGGCATTGTGCAGGGACGTGGCTGGTGACAGTCCGTCCCCGTCCGAGGAATACCTGTGTGTGGAACACAGAAAATACCAGCTGCTGTTCCCAGGAAGACATCCGTCACTCTCCCCGCTTGTTTGCCCCTATCATTCCGGCACACTAAAAAGTAAAATTGGGCGCTGACATTTCCAGCCAGGGCCATGAGTCCTGGTGGTGCCCTCAGGCAGGTCCCAGACCCTCACCCAAGGCTGTGTGTTCCCAGGGCTGCCCTGGATTCAGAGGGTCCATCAGGATGCCCGGTGCCTCTCCCAGATGCTAGCAATTACCACCCTGCTCATTTCAGTCCAGCACCAGAGACAACAGGCTCTGCTAGCAAGTAATTAGCCCTGTTCATTTTATTAAATAGCCAGGGCAGCACGCTAATTGCATGCTTTGCTTCAGGCTCAGGAAATCGGAACTGAAAGTGGATGTAAGAGAGAGCAGCACTGAGCCCTCCAGTGGGCTCTGGAGCACCCATCCCTGGGTGCACCCATCCCCAGAGCACCCACCCTGGGTGAGGCTGGTGGCGGAGCAGCGCAGGTGCCCACGTCTGCAGAAATAGCAGCGTGGCGGGGGGGAACTCCCCGGGCAGGAATGCACCCGCAAGGTCACTGCCGGGCCCGGCCACGCCAGCAGCGCTGCCGTTGGGTGAGAAAGTCGTCGTTCAGCCACACCATGGATGGGCATGGGGCCAGCATGGCGCTCCCCAGCCCTCCGGATGGGAGCACGGGGGTTCTGCCCCTGGTGTTCCCCCTTTGGGCACCTGGGAACAGCCCCAGGCTGCTCCAGCTCGGTGAGGGAGATCTCTGCCTGGGTCTCAGAGCTGCTGTTGCCTTATCAGTACTCCAAACAACTTTGAAATAGGCCAGGCAGAAAGCACAGAGATAGTGCTATCTCCCTGCTCTCTGCATCTCCTCGCCCTTATCTCCAGCCTTTCAATTCCCCAAAGCGGCATCGGCATGAGGCTGCGGACAGCCTGCGGGCTGAGAACGCGCCTGCTGCAGACCCGGCACAGCCCGGCACGGCACGGCACAGCCGGGCAGGCACATCCCAGCACATCCCAGCACATCCCGGCACATCCCGGCACATCCCGGCACATCCCAGCACATCCCGGCACATCCCGGCACATCCCGGCACAGTGGGCTCGATGCAGTGCCGGCTCAACAGGGACCTCCAGGGTCATCTCCCACACCACCAGGGCTACCAGCCCTGCCGAGGGCTCGCCACCCCAGCCCATCGCTGCCCTGAGAAGGAGCTGCCCAACACAGAGGGGCTCAGCCCTGCCCTGGTGAGGTGAGGAGCAAATGCTTTGGGGAGTTTTCTTCCTCCCGGAGTGCTCAGGGCCCCGCATCCCAGGGGTGCCCTGGGATGGGGACGTGGTTCAGAGCCCCTGCCCTCCTCCCAGCTCTCCTGTCCCACAGCATCGGCATGGCCACAAGATGGCATGGCAAAGCCATCCGGTGCCACCCCGCTTCCCCCACAAGCAGCCTCCCCCTAAAAACCTCAGTGCTGTATTTTGTCTCGGGGTCCCCCTGGTCCAGGCACACAGACCCTGGAGCATCGGCACAGCTGCGGGCAGGATGGAGGCAAAGCTCTCCCGGGGCTTGTCTTTAAGAAGGGATTGGATTAATGCTTGTCAGAGAGGGGTAATTAAATGCCTTTGTAAGGTTTCTTCCTGTTTACTGGGATTGTTGACCCAAGGGAATGCTCAGACGTCTCCAGAGAGCTGAGCGCACAAGGGAAATTACTTTGCCCCAGCAAAGTTTTCCCTTTGGGGAATCAGCTCTTGCTCCTCCGCAGCAGCAGGAAGAAATATTTTACAAGGTAAAAGGGCTTGTGGTTAACCGAGCATCTGCTGGTTTTGCCCCAGTATCGACACACAAAAATGCTTCTTTCCTACTCACGGGGGTGGGAGCACACTCAAGTCGTGTCTCTCGTCACATCGCTCTCCGTCACCCTCCCTGTGCACCCCCCCGTGCGATGCTGACCTTTACGTCTCCCACCTCATTTTGCCACTTACCTCCATCGAGAACAGCAAACCGCCTCTGCGGCCACTCCAGAGGCTGATGGGCACTGCAGCAGCCCTGGCCCTGCTCAAGTGCCACAGCCTAATGGGTTAGGGGCAATTATGTGCCATTTGTGCCATCCGCATACCGCGCTGCGCTAATGAAGAGCAGGAATTTGGAAGAAAATTGAAACCGTGGGGGAAACAGAGAGGGGACGCGGAGGGGAAACCGATCCTTCACGTGCGAAATGCTGAAATGCCCCCTGGCAAGCACCAGCAGGGATTTTCCCTTCTGATGGGAAGCAGGCGGCAGGCAGCCCCGCTGTCCCCAGGCTGTGATCCCACCACAGGAGCCGGACCCAGCCCCAAAATCCAGATCCCACCCATCCCAGCACGTGCGTTACTGCTTCAGCCCCACTAGCCCAGCTCCCACACCCTATTTTAGTGTGGAACAAGTTTTCTCTTTCATCAGCAGAGATGATTACAAAATTAAGATCTAAACCTGCAGACAAGCAACCAGAGCAGAGGACTTGCAGAGCTTTTGTTCAGCAGAGTCCAGGGAAGATTTCAAACTTTGTCACCTTAACTGAGAACCCCCGGCAGTAACTCCCCAGTGGGCACTAAAGGAGATTCACTGCACGGCTGCAGAAGGAACTCTGTCAAGGAGTTAGATCACATCAGAAAAATCTGGGAGTGAGCAGAACACCGAAGTGTCTGAGCCCTGTCTGAGCCATGCCAGCTTCTGCTAAAAAATAAAAAAATTAAAAAAGTGCACCATGAAACACGTTTCCTTTGATCGATTCTCATTTTAATGAGGGCAGGTTCCTAGGAAGCAAACAGTACATGTTTGTGTCATATTGCAAACAAGCTAGTACAGAAATCTAAAAAAAATAAACAAAATAAATATTTTCCCTGTGTATTTCTCCCCAAGTTTATAGCACTAAGTTGACCTGAAAACAAGATGAATTTACCACTGTGTCTGGACAGTGGGCAAGAAAAATCAGATTTTTTCAAATGCAACTGTCTGTATGGTTTCAGAGAGGTCAGAAACCCGGAGAGCCGCCGATGAAACTCCTCCTCACCAGCCATGGAAACAGTCCCCACCTCGGGCAGCCAGCGCTCCTCCAGCGCCCGGAGCATCCCTGCCGGGACCCTTCAGCGGAGCAGAGCCAAGTCTTCAATCGGAAGAGGCTGAAAGACGAAAAGGACCCCGTGTTATTATATGGTTATTACCCAGGACATCCAGCTGTGGCCCCATCACCCAGCTCTGCCCTCCCCACGAGGACATTTCCCCTCTGAACAGTGCCCAAAACCAGCCACGCGTTCAGGACGTGGGCTCAGACCTTACCCATGGTCACTGTGGACCCTTTCTGTTCCCACAAGAGGCCGTGCACACAAATCACGCCCCGCGGCTCAAGCACCCGTATAAACACCCAGGTGCAAAGCTCTCGTGGAGATTGTGCTGTGGAATCAGAGCGCTGCACCCCCACCACGACACGGGCTCTGTCCGTGCTTCCAGCCAGGCTGCCGGAGGGACGGGCACGGCGCGGGCTGAGCTGAGCTGCCTGGGCTTTTCCCAAAAGATAATAATCCCAGATTGCCTCCAAAAAATGAAGGCGGGGGGTGTGGATGGGAATATGTTTCGGGGCTGATCCAACATCTAAAAGCATCCCTGGATTTCAGCCGGGTGTTGGCTCCTGCTTTACATAGGGGAAAAGAGATTTAATGCTTGGACACAGCCCCAAAACAGTCCCACGCAGCTTGGCCAAGTGGAGAGGGCAGGGAGAGGGGTCCTGCAGAGGGGTGATGGCGGGAGCTCCTCAGCACCTCCAGTACCACAAACACCCCTCCATGGTACCGATGGCTCAGTCCCTGCAGGGTGCAGACTTGGGATACCCCAAACACGGGCACAGAAATCCCTCAGCTCCTTTTTCTGCCCCCAGACCCAAGTGCAGCCTCTCCAAACACATCTCACCGGGAGGAAGCCTGGCTGCCGGCTCCATCCTGCTGGGACCTCATGGTCTAAGTTTCAAAATGCAGCAGAGACTTTTGCCAGCTCACGCGATCACAGCCACCCAGAGCCGGGGCTGGAACCCCCCCCCCCAGGGCACGGGCTGTCCCGCGGGGTCCCGGCTCCCCTCACTCCCTAACTGGGGCATCCCCCAGGTGCCAGGGGCATCTCCCTGCACCCCAGCGATGCCATGGGGTCTCTGCTCGGGTTGTTCTCCCACCGTGTCCCCCCCCCCCCCCCCCCCCCCCGATGCCTGCACGGTGGGAGACAGCGGCAAGCCTCCCGCACCCAGACACCCGGTGGCACCCCTCCAGCCCCCCAGGGGGCCGCAGGGGGACCGCAGCAAGGCTCCCGCACCCCAAGCGCCACCTCCCCGGCCCGGTGCAGCCCGGTGCAGCGGGACCATCCCGCCGCCCCCCCCCCCCCCCCCCCCGGCGCCCTGCCGTCGGGTCCCGGTTTACCTGAGCTCCGCGGGCGGCGGGCGGCGGCCGGGCGGGGGCCGGCCGGGCTCCCCCCCAGCCCCAACCCCGCCGGAGCAGGCGCTGCAGGAGGCGACCGGGACCGGGAGGCGGCGGCGGCGGGGGGGCGGGCGGCGGGGACCCCCCGTCGGGGCTGCCCGGGGGCTGGGGGGCGGCGGGCGCGGGACCCCCGGGGCGGCGGGGGGGCTCGGGCGGCAGCTCCCGGCGCCAGAGGTACGGGGAGCGGCGGACGCCCATGAGCAGCCCCGAGGCTCGCCCCACCGTGTGGTACCGGGGGCTGGCGACGTGCTTGTACCAAGCGGCGGCCGGCGGGGCCGCCGGCAGCATCAGCCCCAGCAGCACCAAGGCCCCCCAGGCGCCCCCCGACAGCCGCCCCCTCGCCATCGCTGCGGACAGGAGGCGTCCCGGCCGCCCCGGCCCCGGGTGCCCCAGCGAAGGCAGCCCCGCGCCCGAGCCCCGCCGGTTTATAGCGCCGCCGGGAGGGGCACCCCGCGGCTCCGCCCCGCAGCCCCCCGCCGCCCCGCGGACCTCCCCCCCGCCGCCCCTCGGCATCCCCTCCCCTGGCCCCCAGCATCCCTCCCAGCCGGCAGCAGCCCCCCGCCGCCCCGAGCATCCCCCTGCCGCAGCCTCCTGCATCCTCTGCACCGTCCCAGGCATCCCGGAGCCCCTGGGCAGCCCCCTCCCGGCCCCAAGCAGCCCTCCGCAGCCCTGCGCCACCCCTGCAGCCCCACAAAGCTCTCTTCAGCTCAGCATCCCCCCCCAGACCCACAGGACCTGCCCGACAGCAGCAGGATTTAGTGCTGGAGGCAGAGAGAGGTTTCAAACTGATCGCAAGTGAGGATCCCCAGAGGGGACCTGCGCCCCCCACCTCCGTGCCTAGAGAGGGATGAGCTGCGAGGCACAGGAACGTGCCCTGGAGGAACTGTAAGTGTGAAAAAACTGGTGGTTTTCAGCAAAATTCATTCTGAGTAGGGTACTTCTAAGTGCCTCTGAACTAGCCTTGGTGCAGGGCAAAATCAGACTGCTGAAGAGGTGCAAAGCAATGGGAAGAGGGAAGACACCGTGCCTGTGCTGGGGGGTTTAGGGGCTGCTGTGCACGTGCACAGCTCACCCCGCTACGAACGCTACCCAGGGGATCACAGTGCTCTTGGTCCCTTGCCATCACAGCTGAAAACGGCCAAGTGCCTGCCTCCTGAACAGCTCCTTCAGTGATGACTCTGTTCTTCCACCTCTTCTTTAGGGAAAAAGGTGACCTGGGAGGGTAATATGTGATTCCCTTGGGATGCCTGCTTGTGCTCCCCTCCCTGAAGCCTTCACACTCCAGAGAAATGACAGGACCTGACATTTTCAGCCCCTTCCAACATTCCTCTGGTGCCACTTGTTACCCATGTTAAACATGAGTGCTTAGGGTTCAGTAACACCAATCCTGCAGCCTCCTGCAGCATGTTGCCTGGATGGAAGCCTTGCGACCACACGGTGCTTTGTCTGTAGGTATTTTGGAGAGATGCAAGTAGCTGGCTGCTCTGCTCCTCGTGCGATTCAGCAGCTGCAGCGAGCTGGAGCAAGCAGCCACTTGCACTTTATCCTGCAGCAAAGTGTTCACGGCTGCTTGCAGTGCATCTGTCAGGGCTGCTCCCCCTCCTCTTCGGCAGCTCAGTTCTTCTTAAGGGTTGTAACCACCAGTTTTGCCCTTTCAGTCAGCTGACTTTTCCCCCCAGATTCCCTGATAAAACCAAGTAGGTCATACCGATGCTCATTGGTGAGCAATTCCAGTTCCTCTTGCTTACTGAGTTTATTACCCAATTTCTTGGCATAATACCCTGAACTATGACTAAATCATTTCTGTTCTTCAGGCCGCATGGTAACTTGATTAATTTTGTTCTCGGCATCTTGCATGCTCCTGTGTGCCCATTTCACCTCTCCACGTTGCTATTTCAGCGTGTTGCCATGTGGGCAGCCTGCTGCCTGCCGTCGGGCTCCCTCTGAAGCAGCATCCACCCTGCCCCTCTGCTCGGGGATGCTGAGCAAAATTGCCCAGCAGCACTGAGACACGGGGAAGTGTAAATGGGTCAGCACAAAGCCTCGCGATTTTCCTGTTCGGGAAAGGTGAGGAGGGAGGGAAATGCCTGGATGCTCTGAAGGGGATTCTGGCCTCTTCCCGAGCTGAGTGCAAGAAGTCACGTGCGTGCAGAACTGAAAACATTTTTGTTATTGATCCAGACGTGGAGAGTCGAATTCAGCCATGGCACAACTTCTTGGAACACCCAGGTTTACCATAAGGACAGAGCTGGGCTTCCATCTTCCACCGAGCAGATCACTGATGGACAGGCTATTTTTGTCACACTTTGAGTGCTCTGGAAATTATGAATGGCCTCAGCACTTCCATGTTTCAGTAGAGCCATTAATGAAGGGCATCAGTACAGCACACAGACAATCACATCGCATCCCTGGTCACCAAACCCCAGTTCACGACGGGACACGCGCTATCAGCTTTATTTCACTCAATAAAAAGCCATTATACCTCCTCTCACCCCGAGAGCAGTGAACAACCCAGTGCTGGGGTCTGGAAAAGGCAGAGACTTGTCTCCAACCCTGCCCCAGTTCCAAACCGAGCCGGCAGCTCGGCAGCTTGTGTTTGGCTGCATCAACGTACAAACGTGGGCTCAAGCTTCCTACCAGGAGTGGAAGATTTTTGCATTCCTAGAGCTCTGCCTGAAGTGTCTTTTCTGTGTATTTTTGGCATAACTTGAATAACTTGTCATGCTGATAAACCCTCCGGGAGCTGAACCGAACCCTTTCCTCCCCGTACACCAAACGACCCGCGCTGACGAGCGCACGGCACCTCGAGGTGCTCCAGGCTGGTGCGTGAAGGCTCCGGCTCCCTAGCACAGTGCACACTTCCCCTCCCAAATATTTTTAAATATCATTGGAACAAAACAGCTGAGAAGCAATTTGTCTTCTATGTCTATTCCGGGTAACCCTATCCCGCTCACAGAACTGAAGTTTCTGTAGACGCCGTAAGCACGCCCGTGGACACATCAATCACACTGTGCTGCTCCAAGGGTGCCTTCGTGCCAGGAACTCCTCAGATGAACAAAATCTTGATTCCTCTTGGCAGATAAAGAGCTTTTGAACAATGCCTAGCTCCTATGAAAGTTTAGTGCAGGCTCGCCCAGGATTTCAGCCTTTTAGGTCACTTCTACAAGCTACGTGTGCTTGTTTTCATCTGAGCGGAGTCCAGCCAATCTCAAGCCCTTTCAAAAACCTCACGTCTATGTTTTCACTTAATTAACACAATTAGCCCCAGCATCACATTTGCCAACAACATGGAGACAGAGCCAAGACGTTGCTCAGCTTCCCCAGTGCTCAGGCAAACTCTTGATGAAGTTATTCCAAACCTGTAGAGGTGATGGGGAGTAGGATCTAACCATCTGGCTCTGCAGCTGAAAGGATCCAAGGCCTTTTTCTTTTATTTTGGAACAAAATGCGCCTTTCTGTGAGGGGAAAGCTCTGACAGAGGAAGGGCCCTGGCTCCTGGTCACTGCTCGGACCCTCCAGGAGCTGCCTCCTCTGTCTCCTGCACCATCTCCACCACGGGGCTCGAGCTGCGAAGTCAGGGCATGAACTGGGGTTTCAGTCTGCAGAACTGGGGGCAAGAGGGGTGAGCAGCCCGAGGCGTCACGTCTTAATCCCCTGCAATAAACCCAGCTGAGCTCTTGCCAGAGCCCTGCCTCTGCCCAATTTAATGTGCCTTGTGCTCTCGCCTCCCACCACACACATTACTGCACCCATTCAGGATTTGTGGCTTTTGAGAATGATCTAAATGAATTTGATGTCCCAGAAAGAGGCACTTGAAAAATAAACCGGTGTGGTTTAATGATAGCATTTTCCACATTTTTATTATAATGACTCTGGTGTTTATTGGAAGGTTAGCAACTCATCCGAGCATGAAAACAAAGCAATTTAAGAGGCCAGCCCGGTGATGGGGCCTCTGCCTCACTTGGTCATTACTGCTCATTCTGTCTATGACACTTTTTGGCCATTTGGCCTCTCCAGCATCTCCCTGTGGGAGTTCAATGAGAGGCTGGAGGCAAGATCATTTTGGATGAGGAGACTGGTAGGTTGGTACAGACCCTGCCCTCCTCTGGCCACAGAGCTCTCTGCGCAGCCACAGCCCTCGTAGGGGCAGCCATCCTCTTTTCCAGGCCTCACCTTGAATACTGCGTGCAGCTCTGGGCTCCACAACATAAAAAGGCTGGGATGGTCCCTGCAAGCACCCAGGGGAAGGCAACGAGGCCGGTAAAGGGGCAGGAAGGCTCCCCGAGGCTGTGCCGAGCAGGGTGCTGCTGCCGAGGGTTGCCCTTCACACGGAGTTTGAAGCTCAGGGAGTGAGCGACCTGGCACCAAAGGTCCACCCTGTAGCGGTGAGCGTGGTTCACACCCTTCCTGCCAGGGGACAGCGGCCGTGCCCTGCTCTCCATCTCCTCCTGCACGCCCCGGTGCCGCGGCTCACCCTTCACCGACTTTCCCCGGCTCGCGCCGCCGCTGCCTGCAGCGCTGCTTCAACCCCGAGTGACTGAAGGCTTAATGGCGAGGAGAAAATATTCCCACACGTGTGGCTCAGCAAACCCTGATGCTTTCCAGCAGCCAGCCCACCGCTGAGCTCTCTCGGTGAATCAGAGCGAGCGTGTTCCGCTCAGCGGGGCGCACGAGCCACTTAGCGAGTGGGACCCAGGCGGGCGCAGTCCCGCGGGCACCGACACGACAGGCAGCCTCGGCTGCGGGGCCCAGGAATAACACCGCGTGCCATTTCCCCGCATCTAGAGTGTGTCCTGGTGCAATAAATTCAGATGAGGGAGCGATTCCTTTCACCAGTGATTCAGAACATGCTGGTTAAGTGCTATTTCTCTGTTCCTCTGAAGTACAGCAACTGTAGCTGATGCAAACAAATTACGATCTCAAACTGCGAGGCGAGAGGCACCTTGACTCCACCATAAAGCCTTCCGTGTGTTTTGGTGGCTCTGAAGAGAAAGAGGAAGCAATAAGTGGTGTTTCCTAACGTTCCAGATCTTCCAAAGTGCACCAAATTAATTATTTTATTCCTAAGAAACGACTAATTCATCACTATTTTTAGGCTCGTGCACTATTTTAAGAGATTTTTCCAGGGTCCAATCACATGGAAGTTAAACAGCAAGCAGTGAAGTCTCCAAAGGATAATAAACTCTCTCAAATTACTTTGCTAATGGAACAAAGAGTACTGCGAATGTCACACACACTATAACAAAAGTGGTAGAAACCTTTACATGAAACAATGGATCCATTAGCACTAAATTTCAAAAAATAAAAACAAAAAGCCCGACTCGGGGTACTTTTGCATAGTTTCCTAGCATTTGCCATTCCAAGCCAAATGAGCTTGTTTGTTTGCTCAGGCCCCGCAGCTGAGCCCACAGCACGGCACGCAGTTCCTAACTGCACACACGCTCATGGGCGTCGATCACTTCGGATCCAAAGCCCTTTATAGACAACCATTAAGGCCCATTGCACCCAGCTGAGTCAGTGGAATGATTTCTGCTTAAAGCTGAGGTACGGAGAGGGAATAACCCAAGTGCTGATCAGAGACAAAACCCGAGCGGAGGAGCAGCCCCAGGCCCCCTGCGCTGCCCACCACACCGGGCTAATTGGTCACTTCATAACGAAGCAGGCCGGCATCTCGCAAGCACGGGCACAGTCCGCACCTCCTACGTGACTCAGACACATGAACCTGGCTCCGATGGGACCACTGGTGTGGAGGGATGGGCTGTCAGAAACACACAGATCACCCACCCATCCAAGCCTACATTTGGCCTCTTTTGCCCCCAGCCTCTGACAGAGTATTAGGAGAGCCTCTAAACATCTCAAGGGCTGAAGCAATGCCATCACTGTGTGGTTTGGACACGGCACGGCAGCACCAATGGATCATGATGAAAAAAAAACACAAGGATGTGCTATGACAATATTGCCTTAGAAAAGCAATAAGGAAGCAACAAAGACGAAAATCCGAAAAGCAGGTAAAAGAGCAGGGGAAAAAAAAGATGACATCAAATGAATGTCTCTAAGGCAAGCAGATTTCTCAGCCCCCTCCATTCCATGATTCAGTCTTTCTCCTGGAAGTAATTTACAATAATGAAAGTGAGCTAATACCCAGATGTGTGAAGTGCAGAGTATATTCGGCTCCGATCTGAGGCATGTTTACTGTAAGGAGGAAGAGTTGTGAGATGAATCTTTTCTTTGACAGCTCTGAGATCTCTTAACCAAATCCCACACAACGCTGAAGTGCTCTCCTATTTTCCTGAAATTTAATTAGTTGAGGCTATATTGTACACACAATTATACGTGTGTAAGATAATTGGAGCAGAGCGCTTCAAGGCATATAGCTGAGAACAAAATTTGTCTTTAAGCAACTCTGCACAGGTGGAGTGTGTTTGGTTTGGCATGAACACTGCCGGATTAAGAGCTATATTTGTAAAACCCTCTGAGATATCAAAAAGGAGGCACATTAGCAGTCCTATTCCTGGGCCATCCTTACAAGTGGAATTAAACGTGCTACAACTGTGTTGCAATAAAAGGCACAGTGTCCTACACCGATGGCATGCGATTCTTAGTTATTTATGCAGTCCTTTTAGGTGTGAGATGGACACCCCTAAAATCCAGCAGCACACAAAAAAATGACATCCCTCAGAGCAGTCTGCTTGGCCAGGACGAGGAGCCAGGAGCCTTCTGAGCCTTCCCAATGTAAAAGGGGGATGCAAACACATCCCAGTCTGAAAAACACACCTAGACCTCCAGGCATTTGCCAGGGCTGACCGGGAGCTGGTGTCTGGGGCTGGGTAATGGCTCAGCTTCCCAAGCACCACCGAAGCCCCCGTGCTGCAGTGCCCGGTCCCATGGCCCCACGAGCTCTGCTCCCGGTGCGATCACTGCAGGCAGGAGGCAGCTCGGCGCTGCCTTTGCTTTGCTTCTGTCCATTTACGTTAGCTGCCTTGATGTTATTTGGAAGCCGAGCTCTCTCGAGGCCCTCTTCCTGTTCTGGGAATTTGCACATTGGCTCTTCACCTTGAAAGCTTAATGCCGCTTCTTCCCCCCGCTGTTTCTTTGAATTCCCGTCGAGGTACTACGCTTTCTGTTAGCTGCACTTAGCGTGCTCTCATCCTCCAGCATGCAGTTGCTAAAGAAAACTCTATCACTAGGCTAATGTTTACAAATGCCTCAAAATACAACTCTGCTTCCCAGCATGTACCTCGATTTATGCTTTAAGGATTGCTCCCCTCCCTGCTCATCCTCTCCCCCTTTAAGGAACCACCGCTTTTCAGAAAAGCTTGCAGCACTAAATAATGTTTTTTCTCACATTTAGATTTTGGAGGAAAATTCCCTCGTGAAATCTGAAATCTTACAAAGTGCATTGTGCCTATTGGCAAATGGAGCCATACGAGCCTTTGTATGCCTCCGCAATTGAACTTGTAGAAAGAAAAACAAGCTTCTGTTAAAACAGGTGAACAACTGGTGTGATTAAGAATTGCAGGTCGGGGTATTTTTTAAATGTGGGAAAATAACAGGCCACCTTTCCTCCAGTCTCACAGATACAGTCGTTGGTATGTTGGATCCAAAACCGAGACTAAAAAACGGCCAAACCCCACCGATAGCTGCACACCCTGAAATGCTGCAAAACTGGTTCCAGTGTGCATGGCCTGACGAGGGGACGTCTTGGGGGAAGGCAACGCCGTGTGCCTGGCACAAACAATGCTGATTTTTAATAGCATAAAATGATTAGAAAAATGCACTGGTCTCTACAGACTACGGATGTTCAGGGCTGTGAAGCTAGGCCTGCCTCGAAGTGAGGAACATGCATGAAGGCACGGCTTGCAGCCCTGCTGGAAGGAGGAGCCTGGTGCTGCCCCGGGCTCAAAGCTTCAGCTTCCACCTCCAGGCCCTGCAGACAGAAGCCAGCACCCTGCAAGGGCAGGGTGGCTGCAGACCCTGCCCCGCTGCTGGCCGCAGGATGAGGTGACAGCAGAGGCTGGGCCACTGCTGACGCTGGACCACTGGCACGCTCCCGGACAAAGCAGAGGGAGAAACACAGACCCAGCTACCTCCTTTGCAGCTAAACAGAGGGCCTGAGACTTAACAAATATATTAAGCTCTGAGAAAATTGTGACTTTTAACAAACTTCGTCAAATGAAAGTGTATCTCGCTACTATGCACTAAGTATCTACACTGCAAATGAACCGCATCCGCCTCAAGCTGTGAGTGTGAAATTAATCTAAGGCATAACCTTTAGGTCTACACTGTGGCAGTATTTTAGTGCTAAGCTATAAATATTTGATCTGCTGCTCTTCTGAGTAAAATGGATTTGAAAAAAGCTATGAAGAAAACTCATCTGCAGAGTTATCAATTATTCCAAAGTATACTTATTGCTGATTAAATGACTTGAAGAGCGCCTTTTTCTTCTGAGATTATCATGTAATATTTAGCAATTAAACATGGAGATTAACTACCACTAGCATCATTATTAACCCTTTATCCTGGGACAAAAACATTACCATCGTGACAACACATAGAACTAAGTACCAACCAAGAAATTATACACCAAAGCCTAGTTAATTATATATGATTATATTTCTTTATAGTTTTGGGTCACACTTAGTGATGAGATCCAGACTCCATTTGCAATCCAGAGAGAAATAAAACAGCATCCTTAAGTCATCAGCAAAGAATGATTCAATCCATTGAAAGAGTATTATAAAAACCTCTTTGCACTGTGAAATAAATTAATCTACCCCCGTGACTCACACACACTGGCAGTATGATTTTTCAGAATGATGATGAGTTGAAAACCAACTTTGGAGAAAAGATGGAGTATTGGCTTTTTAGCAATTCTTCGTTTGACTTGCTGAAGGTCCAGACATCAAGAAAGCAGTAGCATCTTCTGCAATGATACTGAAATGGCACAGATATTTTTTTTATTACAGTTTATAACATCACAAGGGGTTGTTTCAGACCTGCTATTTGGCAGTGTCATGGAGTAAGGAGCAGAGGCATGAGCTAAGGAGACCTAACTTCTGCTGAAGGCCGCATCGGCAGTGTGCCAGAAGCACACGGACCAGGTTTTTTTTAATCATCAGACAGTTACTTGTAGAGGACAGTCTGGATCTGGCCTCCCAGCTTGCACTGGAAGGATTAACAACCTTACATGCTCTTTGTTCAAAATAAACTTCCTGGATCCACTTTAAAGTTGAGGACTTTGTGAGGCTGCAAAGTCCAACTCGTAGGAAAATAATAATAATAATAATAAAATAACAAATAAAATAATAATAATAAAAAACACAAACAAACAAACAAACAAAAAACACATCAATTTAACAATTTTGAGCTTGTGTGGCTGATGGCAGTACTATTATCCGAGAAGCAGAAAATGCCCCAGCTGACGAGTTGCCAGGACTGCTGCCTACAAGCCGCTGTGGCACCCTGGAAAAGAGCCAGGGGCTTCCTTTCACCAGGAACATCACACGGGCCGCTGATGGGAAAAGCACGCTCATGGGGCCACAGTTCGCAGGATTAGGTCCTCAGCACTCCGGGCCTGCGGGAAGCGGTGCCTCAGGTCTCTTCCTACCCACAAAACTGAGACCCTTGGGGTGAAATCTGAAAAGTACCAAGTCCGGTTCTGGCCAGCTGCTTTGTCACAATGTTCATTGTGATGAGTAATGTCACTTTTAAGGCTAATTATGCAGGTATATTTATTATCCTATGCTCAGCCATGGTGCTGGGGTACTTGCGTAATTTCACAGACGAGTGACACTTAAGACAGCACATTACTGTCAGCAGCCTCCATCTCATTTCATGCTAATTGCTCTCCAAAATTGTGTGATGCAGTTTTGACACAAAAACATTTTCAACAGTATCATTAATTCAGAGGGGGGGTACATTTCCTGGAGTAATTACAGCCAACATCCTCAGTCATTCCTAATTATTTAATATAGCCCCACCCAAACACACTTTAATGTTGATTACCGAAAAGACATGTATTATCTGCTCTCTACTTTGAAGTGTGATAAATGGGTCTCTTTGGGAGAAAGTAAATATTACCTGCTGTATCCAGCAACCCCAAATATTGAATTACTTAGTTTATCTGTTTTCCAAAATACTTATCTAATCTATTACTTTATTTATTTTACTGCAGATGTTCTTAAAAGCTGATGGTTTTGGACTAAATAACATCACGACACATTTTAACGAACTCGCTCTGTTTTTGTCCTAAAATAATTGTTTATGCATCACAGGAATGAAGACCCTCTTTTAACTCAAACGACAAGGAATTCAGTGAAAAGAAAGCAGATCTGAATGATGGAAGTGCTGCTCGTCCAGTCTTCCAGCTAGCAGTGTTGCCCAAGAGCAATTCGTAAGATTTTTCAGTACATTTTAATGTGGGCTTTAATGTGGTTTTCCCTTCCTAGAAAACTGACTTTATTTTGAGATGTTTTATCTTTAGGAGTTATATTGTGCCACCAAGTAACCTGAGCCTGCACCACTGACGGGCTTCGCTGAGGCATGGCGTGTCCCGCAACCATTCCCCAGCCGCCCTCTGGCACCAGCTCTGCAAGTCACGGGAGGAGCCCAGGAAAATTGGGCCGTTTTGTCATTCCTGGGCCAGCTGGCAGCCTTTGACTCAGGGGACAGGCCTCCGGGAACGTCTGCGAACCGCGGTGACGCGGTGCTCATCTGGTGACACCGGCGGTGATGTGGCAGAGCCAGCGCCTCGCCCGCGGAGTTTCTTCAGAGTTGTTCAGGTCGATCTGGCAGCCTGCGTGTGAGAGGGGTCTGCTCTTGACTGTCACACGTGGAAGGTGACCCTGGAGAGGGCGTGTTGCGGGAACCCAGGATAAGAATAAAGCTGGGAGGTGCAGAAGTTGGAAGAACGGCTGCCGTGGGTGCCCGGCGCTGTCGGCAGGCAGTTGTTTCCTCGCCAGCTGCCTGCCAGGGGAACATGGCTGCTGAGCCGGCCGCTCTGCGCGCTCCTGGAGCACCCCCTCCTGTCCGAGCCGCTGCGGCTCCGTCTGTGACACACACACAGTGACACAAAACGCGGGATCTGCCCCCAAAGCAGGGGCCGGAGGAGCGTTTCGCTGCCCAACAACCCGGCACGCCGCGTGCTGGGAGCGGGGGCCGAGCGCTGCGGTACCCCACGGCCCGGCACCGGCGGCTCTGTAAGGCGCTGTAACGTGCGTGCTAACACAGACGGGCCCCGTTGGTGTGCCGGTGTACGGAAATACGGCTTCCCACAGCGTTTCTGCTGCGTTTTTAGCGTTTTTCGCTTGTTTTGGTAGTGTCTTTGTGCCACTGACGCCCGGTATGCCACCGGCCGCGTGACAGGGCCCGGCCGGGGCAGGGCTGAGGCCTCCCGCGTCCCTCACGGCGCTGCCCCCGGCCGGGGGAGGCCAAACCCCGCTGCCAGGCCCCGGGGCGCCGAGGGTCCTCCACCGGGTGCCGGTACCGGCCGGCGCGGAGCAGCGAGAGGCGGCTAGAGAGGACCTCTAAGGGCACGGCGAGCGCCGCTCTGGCCTCCTTCTCTATGGTCGGAGCTGGCGGACGCGCGTGACGTCACGGGGCGTGGCGCCGAGGCACGCCCTCGGAGGGCAATGGGCGGGGGGGGGGCGGAGACTATGGCCAGCCCGGGCGGGCGCCGCTCTCTATGGTCGTCCGCCGGCTAGAGCGTCGCGCGCCGGGCCGTGCACGGGCGGCGCTCTAGGCCGCGTCTCGGTGGCGCGGGCGGTTGCTAGGCGGAGCGGGGCCTAGGCCGCGGCGGGGTCGGCGCCGCCATGGCGGCCTCGGGGCCGGGCCCGGGCTGCGGCGCGGCGGGGCCGGCGGAGGGGCCGTGCGTGCTGTGCTGCGGGGAGCTCGACGTGGTGGCGCTGGGCCGCTGCGACCACCCCATCTGCTACCGCTGCTCCGTGCGGATGCGGGCGCTGTGCGGCGTGCGGTACTGCGCCGTGTGCCGCGAGGAGCTGCGCCAGGTCGGCACCGCCGCGGGGCTGAGGGCCGGGGCCGGGCCTCGCTGAGGGCTCGGGGCCAGGCGCTGCTTCCGGCCGGGTTCCGGGGGCTCGGGAGGCTCCGAGCTCAGGGCCGGGCCCTCCCCGTGCCCCGCTGGCTTCGCCCTGCGGTTCCCCTCCGGGTCCTGCTGGCGTGAGCCCCGCTGTGGGGGTGTGGGGGTGCGCCGTGAGCTCCGTGCTCCTTCTTCCCCGGGGGGCGTTGTGGCACGGGACCCCCCCGGCAGGGCTCTGGGGAAGCTTCCCCGAGCCTACGGGGATGGAGCGGGGGGGTCTTGTGCCAGCGGGGACTGGGCGGAGAAACTTTGTTCAGGGGTGTTGGGAGAAAAAATATTCGTGTCTCAACCGATGTGAAGGAGGAAATGTTTTTAGAAGGAAAAGCTTTTAGAAGAAAAGAAAGAAAAGCTTTTAGAAAAAAAGAATTCCTAGTGTTGTGTGAGAAGTTATACTGAGGGGGTTTAGGAAATGGAGTAAAATAAGTCTACCAGGGGAGTTCTTCCTCTCCCCTGTGACAAAAGGGGATGCCCCTCTTCCCCCCTACTAATTCTGGTTGCTTTGGCTGCTTTTCGTGTTGTTCGAATAGTTTGGAGGGGCTGAAGATCTTAGGCTGCATGCTCAAGATCCTCAGACTTCGTGGAGGCCAGACATGTTGATGTGTTTTTTTTAAGCTGACCCCAGTAGCGCACGAGTAGGCTCTGTGCGGAGAAATAAAGAAATTAAAGAAGTGATTTTTGTAGCTGATCATCCTCTGGGCAGCTGCTGCTCTGCCTCTTCTGTGTTAGGAAGAAGCCAACTGTGATGTTGCTCTTCTGCCTTAACGCTGCTGGTCTTAGGGTCCCAGAAGGACTGTTAACCTTGAGATCTTCCCAGGCTTGTAGTAATTGCTATGTTATGTGGCCTGAACTTTGGCTCATTAAGACATCTTTTTCTCTGATGTGTTAACTTTTAAAAGCCATCCTTCTGGTAGTGTTGCCCGAGAGGTCTTTCTTAATGGCTGGGCTCTTTTTCCCCTTTAAGCCCTGCTGTAATGCTGCTCTGTATGCACCCGTCTGCCCCAAGGAAAGAAAAAAGATTCTGGGGGGCATGAACTGCATCAGGACTGTCCTTGAATGAACTGGTCGTATAAGCAGGATCTAAAATGGGGTCTCTTCATTTGCATGGTGTGTGTGGAAGGAGAAGAGGCAAGGACAGCTCCACCAGACCTCAGCTGGTGCTGTCCTGCTTGCTCAGTGTAGATCGACCTGGTAAGTGCCACATCCAAAGGAAATGGAAATAGCTCCAAAGATGGCTGGCACCGCAGAACACATGGAGGAGAAAGCAGGATATACTTGTTATGGTAATGTGCGCTCTCAGCGGTGCGTAATTGCTGCGCTGGAGTTAGGAAGGATTACTTGTTGACCTGGAAAGCAACCCTGACGTATACTTGGAGCAGGCGTGGAGGATCAGTCAGTGTGTTTACTTCACGTTGTGTTGAACTCCTGTGACAAAATCTGCTTTGCTGGGACCCATTCCTCTATTCCAAAGCGTGCTTCAGGTTGAGGTGAAATGGAGGTCTATAGAACTTTACTGAAACTATTTTTTTTTAATAGCTGAAGTTAGGCATTTATCCAAGAGACTCAGACTTGTATTCTCTTCGTTTTAAGCTTGGTATTTCAGAGAGGTTTGTGTGTCTGTGTATATACAAAAACCACTTTGGTGAACTTAATAGTAGCCTGGCTGTAAAGAAAGCTTTAAAAAAACGCACGCATACAACTTGCTCCAAGGTATTTCAGCACAACAGGGACAGAGGAGTGACTTAACGCGACCGAACTGCACGTGTATTATATAATGGAATGCTTTTATTAAGGCTGCACATATTTCCAGAGTTACTGTACTTACTGTGACAGCTCAGGATGATTAGCATATTTGTGCCTCGGCCTTCCTGAGCTGCTGCAGGGAATCCCAGCTGTTCCGTCGATGTTGCTGCCCCACCAGCCCTTCCCAAACTGGGGGGGTGTGCCACAGTGCTCTGAGGGCACGGGACTTCTCAGGAAGGACGCAGCGCTGCGGGTGGCTGCGCTGTGCTGCCCAGGTTCCCTTAGAAGGGGTACATGGCACAGATACTTTGGGAAGAGAAATAAGCATTCTGCTTTTCACCTTCCTGGTGAGAAAGGAAAGAAGCAGCCGCGGTTTCCCAGCCAGGCTCTGAGTACCACCACTTTTCACTTGTAGGCTCTGTGTGGCCCCTGCCAGGAGGCAGCGGAGTGCGGGGCTCTGGACAGGCACTGCAGAGTGGGTTGAATGGCTTGCAGATATTTACTCTCAGAGTGGTTACGGTAGCAAAGCATCATAAAAGAGTTTCCTAACCCAGTTCAAAATCCAAAGACCAGGCTAGTTCCACCCCCTCTGCCTGGTGCTCCTGCTGGAGGTTGATAAGCTTTGCCGACAGTCGTGGGGACGGTAGCTGGTGGTGACAAGCAGCTGGGCCTGGCCCGGCTCGGGGCATGTTGTCCAAGCCTTAGGCTACAAGGAGATCCCTGACAAAGCTTGTGCTGAGGAGCTGCTCTGTAATCCCAGCGGCCGTGCAGCCCACGTGTTCTCTGTCTGATTCCTGCGTTGTGTTGCCCATAGGTCGTCTTCGGACGGAAGCTTACGTCCTTCTCGACTATAGCACTTAACCAGCTGCAGCATGAGAAGAAATATGACATCTATTTTATGGATGCAGAGGTTTATGCGCTGTACAGGTAGGTGCCGGGATTCCTTTCTGTAACGTATCCCTAAAACACCCATTCTTACCTGCGTTACGTGGCCGGAAATGCATGCTTTAATGGAGCGGTGTGGTTTTGTTGTATGGAAATGGTGGCTTTGTTGTATGGAAACGTGCTGCACACGTTACTCACCAGGCAGCGCAGGTGGCTTTGGTGGGATGAGGAGCTGGAGCGGCACGGCTGGCACGAGCTCTCAGTACCATGGCTGTCAGAGAGAGCAGCTCCTCAAACCCTGGGGTGTTAGATTTCCAGAAGCATAATGCAGGAGTGTTGCTCTGTCAAGAAAAGTTGCTTTTTGCTTCTTTACCAACAGCAAACTTGCTGGAAGGCTTTTAATTCCTTGCATGGCCTGTAAATTAGTAAAGGCAAAATTACTATGATAATGTTATTTATTCCTGTGTTGCGTAAGGACTACTCAAAATCATTTGTATGCTACATGAGATGAAAAGCAGAGCGTCCTCTTCTTCCTGCAAAGATGTTAGTTCTAAGTGGGAGAGAAAAAGGGTGAAGTAAAAAAAAAAAAACACAGGGTAAAAACGTGGCATCAGCATCCTGTTCTAAAAACTCTTCCCATAACACTCTTAGTATGAAGCTTTAAGTTTAGTTAAGACTGCTTAAAAGGAAAGAAGAACAAAGAAAGGTGAAACCATATCGGCAGTGGTACCTTTTTCTTGGAGAGTCACATATTTTATCTAATCTAACCTGATTGGGGCTAAAAATGTAGCTTTGATACATTTATAATTTTGTGTGACTTCCAATTTATGGAATTGGGCAATGGGCTTTAGCGAGCAGAAGCAGCTGGAAACGTTCTGATTAATTATACACCAGCTCTGGGAATTGCTTTTGATGATCTGATTTCTGGCGAGCTGCTGAGATTGCGGTTCTGGGGGCAGAAATCAAGTGCAGGTGAGTGGGGTCTCCTACTGAGACCAGTGCTCTGCCTTCAGCTCTGGTTGGGAAGCATTGCAGTTGCTCCTTTTCCTCCTTTTCCATTACATTTTTTTATGACCCCCCCATCACATACTTTAGTTTCTGCAGTAGAAAGCACAATTAAGCTAGATGTGAATGCATGCATCAGCTGAACCTTCAGCGAGCCGGGGGCTGTTGCACGGACACGTTGCAGTCCACGTGCAAATGGTGTACTGCTAGAGTGTTTCTGAGGCAGCAACTGTTCAGCTCCTTTCTTGCAGGTAGAGCCTCCTTGTAATTTGGTTCTGTCCTGTTCCTGACAGGTGACAAAGTATTCTTGGAGTAAGCAGGACGCTCACCTCATGGCAAATTGCTGGGGGAGCTATAAAAATGCAGAATTCTGCTGCTGACGGAACGTTGGGTTTTGGTGGAGGTATGGGGTTGCTGAGAGGGAATCGGATAATACTTAGTAAATCTTTTTGTCCCTTAGGAAGTTGCTGCAGCACGAATGCTTTTTGTGTCCGGATCTGAAGCCATTCAACACGTTTGCAGATCTGGAACAGCACATGAGAAAGCAGCATGAACTCTTCTGTTGCAAGCTCTGTGTTAAACACTTAAAGGTGAGCGAGTTCTGTGTCCTGACGTGGGAAGGAGCACTGAGTCCTTACGTGGCCTGCAAGGAACCCGGGGAGGTGGGAAGCAGGGGGTGGCTGAACAGCACCAGTGTGCCTTTGAAGTTTCTTCTGCCTGCCTGCAGCCAGGCCAGTTGCTTCCTTTTAACCCTGCTTTCTTTCCTAAACTGATTAATGAAAGAGGCCTGAAGGTTCTGAATGGATTATGTTTTAAATTAAACCCGACCATGTTAATAACCTTCTGAGGTTAGCTCCTCCCCCGCAGTGTATGTAAATAACAAACCCTAACTGTCCCATAGGAAGTTAGTCCTGAGTTGTAGGCACTACAGCTGTAACCAGAGATTTGGGATCTGTTAAGACTTGTGATGACTTTACAAACCGAAACTGAAAAAATATCGGTGCCAGTTCAGAAGGCAGCGTGTACATGGGCATGATGGGTTTCTCTCTCAGATCAGAGACAGCACAGCATTTACAGTTGACTCATGTACAGGATGAGCGTCCAGCTTGCTGGTTTAATGAACTATAATTAAATTTCATTATCTTGTTTATTTGTTCAGAGCAAATTTCCTGTATCTTGTTGGTTTGATTGGAAAATGAAATTTAACTGTTGTCTGCAATTGAGGTCCACCGTGTTTGATGTGCACACGTACAAAATGACCGAGGCTGTTTTAAAATGTGTGTTACAACCTGGTAAAGATACAGCAGTTACTGGAAAGCTGAGTTGTCTGCCTGTACTGGGTCGTAAAGCTACACATCTTACTATCACCATCATTGTCCTTTTTGCTTAACCCACCTAAATTTCCCATAGACCAGCTGCTGCTACGCCAGTCAGGCAGTGCTTTTTTCAGTCTGAAAGTCAGAATTCCTCCTTCCCCTAGAGCTGGTGTGTTTTCCTGTGTCTGAATCGCATGTCAGACAAAATCAGCAGCTGCTGTTAAATGAGTGCTAGGGCTGCTAACCTCTGTGTCTAATAGTCGTCAGCATTGTGCATTGTTGTAGGAGGGAATTTAATTCACAAGCAGTTTTTTTTAGAACTCGATACACATGGTTTGGTACGTGTGTGTTTTCTCTGAAACCAGTCGAGCATCAACTTAGAGAAATTCATCTTTATGGTGGTGTCACAGCTGGTTTATGCCAGTTGAACTGTAGCTTATTGCCAAAAGGGACAAGATCCAGAAGTGGTCAGGGTTGAGATGAATGAATACCAATGCATCTTTTTTGCAGGGTTAGCTTTCACTGAACTAATTCGATTCTCTTTTCTGTGGTCGTGCAATCAATAGTGCTAATTCAAGGGAAGTGAGCTGGAGAGGCCAACACACCTTCTGCTGGCTGCAGTGTCCTTTGAACTCTGGTTAAGAGGTGTTTCCACAGTCAGCCTAAGAAACCATCACTAAAACTTGTTTATCATCATCTCTCCCAAAGACGTCACAAACTGCGGTAGAATTTGTTGGCTTTTAATTTCAGAATACTGCAGCACATTTTTATTTCAGAGGAAGGTTCCATATGGGCTGCAATGAAGTTCTTAAACTCATAGAAGGTCAATCAACCCTAGCTAAGCCAAGTGAACCTTTTCCTGGAATAAGTTATGCCTCCTTTTGAGGAGGCAAGAAATAAAGGATATTCTGTTCTCAAGGGTGTATTGATCTTTTTGGCATCTTCAGAACCCTTTCTACTAAAATAGCTTACATTAGTACCGACAGAAGACTGCAGAATTTGTCCATGGAATGTATCATCTGTTTGTAGCTATGTTGGGGTGGTTGCTGTCTGAGGAACAGTTCTCTTCTCTTCTACTTTTTTTTCTGAGTTAGCATGCAAAATGCTGAACTTTCATTAAAAAAAAAGTAGGCTTTTTTTTCCAACAGAGGTTTAAAAGTTTGTTACATTATGTTAACTCACATGCTTGTGAAAGGAAAAAAGTGAATTAGGTCTGTTTCCAGTGTTTGAGGTGAGTAAAGTACAAGCGAGATGTAATTTCGTTCAATCTCTTGAATTTTGGTTCCTGTTCACTGAAAATTGTAGGTGTCTGTTGTCAAACTGCATCTTTCTAAAGCAAATCTTTGACTCCTGCAAGTGAACAAGTTGTGCAGAGCCTGGCTTATTCCGTTTTGTGTATTTCTTCAGATTTTTACGTACGAACGGAAATGGTATACCCGTAAGGACCTTGCTCGCCATCGAATCCATGGAGATCCAGATGACACCTCTCATCGTGGGCATCCCCTGTGTAAATTCTGTGACGAGCGTTATTTGGATAATGATGAGTTACTGAAACATCTAAGACGAGATCATTACTTTTGTCACTTCTGTGACTCTGATGGTGCTCAGGAATACTACAGGTTTGTGAAAGTTTAATTTCTCTTTCTGTAGCTTAAATTTCAGATAAATTGTTTCGATCTGCTTTGAGTTTTTGTAAGAATAGTGCTTGAAGACAGGGCAAGAATGTGGGAGCAGATTGGCTGTAGGCTCTCTTGTTCCTTAAACCAATAGCTGCAGTAACTACTTTCTGTCTAGTTCATGCTTTAAAGTCATCCTCATCAATGTTAATGTTGGGTGTTAAGTTACATTTTGGAACATGACAGGCAGGCATCTGCAGCAGCGTGTTAACTCTAATACCACACCATTTACGTGCAAAGCAGATAAAGTAAATTTTCTTTTACGAAACACATGCCTTGCGTACAGCTGGATGTGACAAGTGTCAGCCAGTAATTTCAGCTTAACGTCTGGGATTATGCAGTAAGGTATGTGTCTAGACTACACAGAAATGGTTTCAACTGGAAAACTTGCCTGGAGATAAAGACAAGCCTAGGCAGTTGGTTCTTTGCAAGAGGGAATAAAGAACAACTGTATGCCATTAGTAAAATGTGTTGGGAAAGTTGCAGCTCAGCCTCTTCTCTCTTTCCAGTGATTATGAATATCTTCGTGAACACTTCCGTGAAAAGCACTTCCTTTGCGAAGAGGGACGGTGCAGTACAGAACAGTTTACCCACGCTTTCCGCACAGAAATAGATTACAAAGCACACAAAACAGCCTGCCACAGCAAGAACAGGGCCGAGGCCAGGCAGAACCGGCAGATAGACCTTCAGTTTACCTATGCTCCTAGGCACCAGAGGAGAACGGAAGGTAAGTGTGGCTGGGCCCTGCGCAACCTGATGTCATTTCAGAGTCTGCCTTGCTGTGAGCAAGGGGAAGGAGCAGATGACCACCAGAGATCTTTTCTTTCCTAAATTACTCTGATTTTTTTTCTCCCATGTGTGGATTCGGTGATGATGCATAATTTTAGGGAAGCTAGAGCGAATGATTCTGATCACTGACTTTCTTCTCCAATTTGTAATTACACCAATTACTTATTATTACAGTTAATATGAAGTAATGATGAACTTGGAGCATGAGATTGAGATACATACAGACTTTTAGTTTATGTAGAGAAATCTGCATAAAAATGAGGTTACTCAAAACTCACACTGCGGGTTAAAATATGTGGAATCTCTGTACTGCAAAATGTATTTCAGTCATAGAATGATTATGTTGGAAAAGACTCTTTCAGATCATCAAGTCCAACCACTAATGTAGCAGTCCTGGAGGTTACGTAGACTGCTTAATCGTCAGAAGGAAATCAAGATAGGTTTATTTGTACTAGTGTATTTTTTGCTCCTTTTCAGGCATAGTGCGATGCCCAGATTAGAGAAATAACTTTAAGAATGATCAACCCTCCCTCCTGTTCAGGTGTTATAGGTGGAGAGGACTATGAAGAAGTTGACAGGTTCAACAGGCAAGGAAGGTCAGGCAGATTGGGTGGCCGAGGAAGTCAGCAAAACAGAAGAGGCAGCTGGAGGTATAAGAGGTGAGTGGCAAAACATTTGGTGGATTTTATTGCTGCTTGATGCTGTTTCTTAGTTATTAAGAGGCTTTTGGTGGACCAGCAGGAAGGAAGTGGGTACAAAATTTGGAAACTTTTATAGTGAATCCTTAGTTGAGAGCAGAACTAATTTTCAGTCTAAGCCTGCATGCTGACTAGGTGCTTGATGAAAGCCTAACTATTTTGTGTGAAGTTTAAGCTAAGTGTTCTGGATTGCCAAAGAAAATGAACACTGTAATCTTCAATGTGTGGGTTAACTAAAATCAGAAACCTAAATTAATTTCAGCAACTGTTTCTGTGCCAACATTTAAAACAGGCTTTTCTGAAGTAAGTGATAGGTCTTTGCAGGTTTAATAGACTTTTTGGTCTGGGTAATCATGAAGTTCATGTTCTAAGGACCATGCTTTTCATTGAACAAACAGATCTCTGTGTGGCCAGACTGAATGCTTTGGAAAAAGAAGAGGGTTAAGTATTGAAATGAAAGTTTGCATTTATATGTCTATTCATTCACACAAGACCTGAGTGCTTTATACATACTGCACATCTATTTTTCTTCTTTTTCTCCCTGGAAAGTCAGCTGGTTCATTACTGGTAATTTCACCAGGGGAAAAAGTCCATCTCTAAACACTTGGTGTCGCATGTGGATTGTGCATGTGTTGAGAGTTCATGACAAGCCATGTTTCAAAGAATTACTTTGGCCGACAAATAAGACGTTCATACATCTGAAAATGTGAGAGAGGTGTCCCCATGCATCTTTGGTACTGTCTCTCCCAGTTCACTCCAGTTGGTTTCTCCTGTCCTGGGTTGTTATCACCATGTAGAACTTGTAAATCCAGGGGCTAAATGTTGCCCATCTTACCAGCTGGTGTCAGGGTGTATCCCAGCAGTGGGTTCGTTTCAGCCTTCTCAGCAGGTGGCAGCACAAGGCCAGGGACTGTCAACAGACCTGACACCAGCGAGGTGAGAGCTGGAGTGAGACAAATGTGCCCAATAATCCTTGCTGTTTGACCAAGAAATTCTGCCCTGTCCTGTAGGGAAGAAGAAGACAGAGACGTTGCAGCGGCAGTCAGGGCTTCTGTAGCAGCAAAACGTCAGGAAGAAAAAAAACGGGTAGAAGACAAAGAGGACAGCAGCAGTAGAGGTAAAAAGGAGGACCTGAGGGATTCAGAAGGATCCAGCTCCAAACGCGTGCCAAAGTCTTCAAATGAAACTCCAGGTTAGTGCTGAACATGTTCTGCAGCTGCAGGGAGGCATGACAATCGTTTGCATCAAAATGTGTTTGGTATGCTGGGGTTCTTGCAGCAGTTTATATTTAAAATGGAGCAGGGTATAAATACCAAACACAATGAACATACAACAGCATAGATGATAGTTTTGGATAAAGCACCATATAAGGTTGCTGTTTCCTACTCTAGTGTGCAAAAACTGATTTATTGTGGTGCCTAAGCTGAGTGTTCCCTTTTTTTGTGAAGAAATTGACCCCGGTAAAAGTTTGTAACTGGTCAAAGCAAACTTTTAATTGTTCTGAATGAAGTTTAGGGGCAAATAAAGACGGTGCGGCTGTTTTGATATTACTGTTGCTTCAGATCCCTTTTTCACTGCCTTACTGCTCCTACAACAGGATTCCCACTTAGTTTGTATGCCTTCCTAATGAGCTGAGAGCTGCTGAGAGCTCTGGTTGGTTAATGGGTACAGCTCAGCTGGGGATGGGAGGCAAGGTTCTCTCCTCCTGCTGCTAGCCCAGCTTTTGCTGCGTGTCAAAGCTGTTACCAATCTGTCCTTGAACTGCTGCAGTCCACAGCACTGCGTTTTAAGGCAAATGCAAATTGGAAATGATTGATGTTTCAATGTAAACGACCCAGGAGCTGATTGCTGAGCAGTCTGGGCTCCTGTGCAGCTCCTGTGTGAGGAAAGCTCAGAGGAGCAGCTTTCCAAGTGAAGCATCAGCATACTCAGAGAATCCTAACCCTGTGCGGGCAGTTGAGTGCTTGCCTCTGGGAGAGGTGTGGAGCAGGCAGCTGGGGGCATTGACATCTTAGTCTCGAGGATTTCCTTTTGGCATCTTACCAGCTGATGTTTTGCTCATATTAAGTATCATGAATTGTCCATACGCTAAAGCTGGTACCAGGTGACACAATGGTGAATGTGGTTAATTGAAGGAAATAGTGATGCATGGACTTAAAATTTCCGTTTTGGAATGTCAGTTAATGACCTCGTCAGCTGCTGAAAATAAGCCTTGTTAATACTGCTGTCATGTTCAGTGATGGCTTCCCTCTGAAATGAATGGATTTCACTTGAAATATTTCTTTTCTCTTTTTGTCAAAACTCCAAAAGAAGCAGCTGCTAATGGTGCTTTAAGCCAAGATGACTTTCCAGCAATTGGTTCAGCAGTGGGACCTCTACAAGGGTAAGTTTGTTCAAGGCCGCAGTGTTGAGAGCTGATGTAGAAACTTATGCAGGTTCTGTTTCTGTAGAAAATAATTTTACAGATCACTTAGACTTCAAGTGTTCCTCTTCCCCAGTTCTTCTTCTGCTTCAAACTGTTTCTGTCTTGGTCGCCTGCATGAACAGCAGAGGCTGTTGCTTCAGTTCATGGCTTGACTTATTTTTTATTTTTTTTAGTGTTGCGATTTCAGGGAAATTCTCAGTATTAATTCCACACTTTTTTTTTTAACTCAGTAACTTATCTTGAGGGAGCCATATGCTATGGGTTTTAAAATTCATCGTCCCCTTAAATGTTTGGTAATTCAAATTGAATCTCTGCAGGATGTGGCAGCTAGAATGCATCTCTGAATGTTGTGTGCATGGCCTGCTGGTCAGGGTAAGGTGTAGTAAGAGTACTGATAATACAGCAAGGCTAGTGGGACTGCTTTGAAGAGACTTGTTCCAGACATGGTTTTTAAGGCTGAGGGTATTTACATTCTGTTAAGTTATGCCTGCTGTTCTACCCGAAGTGATAAGTTAGAGGGAGACTGCAGTCAGGTACGGAGCTTGTTCTGCCTGGTGGAGTCCTGCTGCCACTGCGCCACTGGTGTAACCAGCTATACTTGTCCTTCTTCACAGCTCTGCCCAGCTAGCAGCAGTGAAGCTTAAAGAAGAAGATTTCCCAAGCTTGTCATCCTCCACAGCACCTACAATCTCTTCTGGGATGTCTTTGACATATACAGCGACTGCAAAGAAAACAGCTTTTCAAGAGGAGGATTTTCCAGCCCTGGTGTCCAAAATGAGGCCTAACAATAAAACAATAACTAACATCACATCTGCGTGGAACAGTGGTTCCAGTAAAAATGTGGTCAAAGCCATTAGCAGCCCGTGTGTAAATCAGATAGCCAAGAAAACGTCCTCCTTGAATAGCACTAAAGGAGGTAAGAAGAGTAATAAACTCTGTCAGTCGGATGATGAAGACAATGGTAGTGGCTTGACAACCCAGGAGATCAGAAACACACCGACGATGTTTGATGTCTCGTCCTTGCTGGCAGCTTCTACCTCACAAACTTTTACAAAAGTGAGCAAGAAGAAGAGGATGGGGGTTGAGAAGCAGAGACCATCATCCCCACACCTGTTACAGGAGACAGCGTTTCCCAGATCATCCGTTGAAAAGCTGCCAGAAGCAGAGCAGGCATCAAACGCATCCTCTGCTCTTCACGCCCCTGACAGATCCACAACTGTCATGAATGGTCATTCGGAAAAATCGTTAGCAATCTGTAGTACACCCAAAGAGCCCCCTGGCCTTAAAAAGCCCACAGTGACTAACCAATGCCCTTTACCTCAGGAAGACTTCCCAGCACTTGGGAGCTCAGGATCAGCTCGAATGCCACCACCACCAGGTAAGCACTACAGGGCACAGTCAGCTTTGCTTGGCTGTAGCTTGGAGAAATGTGGCTGAAATTAAAAGGCAGTCTGGCAAACACATACAGTCCTGAATGTCCTTTGTAAAACAAGTCTGGTGTGGTGGCAGTGCGAAAACACCTCTGCTCCTTGCATCTGCAGGGGGGGCCTCACAGATGAGTAGCCAATCTTTGTGTGTCACTGTCTTTTTAATGAGCACAATAGTGTAGGTAGTGTCTGGAAGCTCTCGTGGATAAAGGAAGTCCCTCTTCAGCTCTCTTCAGCTTCCCTCTGTACCTGCTGATACTTGTCAGTTGGCTTCCTCGGTCAATTGTTCGGCATTCACAGAGATGCGATGCCCTTACTTGTAGTGGTGCCATAATGCTGTAAAACTGGAGCAACGTAGCAACAAACGTGACCTACAGTGGTTTAATGAAAGTGGCATCACATCAGGAGATGACTTGTGTAGCTGCTTTGTTCTGTGCCGCTCTGTGGATAATTGTAGGTGAAGTACACTAGAACATGTGGTGCCTGGTTCTGTTGTGACTTCTGGAGCGATTGCCGTTTGTTTTAATAATGTGAGTGTTTTACCAGCAGGGTTGGAGTGGGGTTAGGTTGGTGTTTTGTGTTTTTTTTTTTTTTGATTAGTGCCTTGTGAAAAATGAACTTGATAGTGTAGTACTCTGTAGAGTAACATCAGCCACTCTGAAGTGCTTCTTGACCTGACTGTAGGGGTGACAGATCTCCACCCCTTTAATTTTTTTTAGGTTTATTCTGATACAGTGGCCTATACTGTTGACTCGTAACTTCCTGGTGCTTCTGAGAGTACACCAGACCATTGGTGTTAATTACAGATAGTGGTATGTGGGTGCCACAGGTATGTGCTCTAATGGCCTGTCCATTTCTGCTTTCATTTAGGCTTTAACACTGCGGTGCTATTAAAGAGTCCTCCTCCACCTCCAGGACTATCCGTGCCTGTTAGTAAACCCCCTCCAGGTTTTGCTGTTATTCCAGCCACCAATATCTCTGAACCCATCACTACATCTTTGAAAAAGTAAGTAAAAGTCCTTTGAGTTAGAGTTACTTCACACATTGTGTCTCAGATATGTCATAGAGCCTTCAGATGAAGCATCAAATATTGTGAGGGGGTTACTGGAAGCAGGTGCTGCACCAGAAGCCAGCCATGTAATGATTCCGCTGTGGAGTCCCACAGCAAGTCAGCAGACTTGGGTAAAAGTAGGCACAAGCATTGCTTGGATGTGAGTCTGAGGAAATGAAAACATGCGGATTGGCAGCACAGCCTTCTCTTTTCTAGATTTGTTCGGAAACAAATCTACAACATATTTCTTGATCTTTCAGTTGATTCTGTCTGACTCCTAGAAGCAAGGTGCTGAAGCACACTTTTCTTGGCAGCCCCTAAATGCCTGCCTTCATTGCTCCCATCTTTGTAGTAGCTGGTCTCTGGCTGAGCCCTTCTGGGCTAGAGAGCTGAGATTATGAGAAACTGGGAAGGGAAACATTTGTAGAAGTTGAATACAGATGAATACAGAATACAGATATTAATCTGTCCTGCTTTATTCATGGCATGGTCTGTTGTCACGCCTTTTCAGTGAACCTTGCTTAGAAAAACACTAATCAAGGCTACGTTAAATGTGAATTTCATGTGTTCTGTCTAGGTAAAGCTGGAATCTGATGCAGTAATCCCACAGCATGCATTTCATCCCATCACAATAGCTGTATGCTGCTTAGAGCAGCTGGGTGGTGAGAGGGAGTGCATCCTATAGAAAAGAATAGCCATATAATATATATCTTTTTATAACATGAAGCAGTATCAAATTCCTTTTTTTTTTCCCTCCCCCAAATGCAGGCCAAAATCTTGTCATGGGTCATACTTGATCCCTGAGAACTTTCAGCAAAGGAACATCCAGCTAATACAATCCATTAAAGAATTTCTCCAAAGTGATGAGTCCAAGTTCAATAAATTTAAAACTCATTCTGGGCAATTCAGACAGGTGAGTGGCCAAGAACCTTCCCATTCCTGAAACCTTCCTCTGTTCAGTTCATACAGTGCATCTGTCACTGGTATTGGTGAGTGGGCTACACAGGTTTTCTTTTCCTCTGCTCCACTGTAGCTCTTTTGTAGTGCTAAGGGAGCAAAAAAAAGCAGTGAGGATGATGTGGCCTGGGAGAAAGTCCATTTCTAGATGAATGGGACTTTTTTCTTTTTCTCTTCTTTTTAAATTTCTAACTCTTCCAATTCTCTTTTCACCGAAGGGGCTGATTTCTGCAGCACAGTATTACAAAAGTTGCCGAGAACTGCTTGGGGATAACTTCAAGAAAATTTTCAATGAGTTGTTGGTGTTGTTGCCGGACACAGTTAAGCAACAAGAACTGCTTTCTGCTCACAACGATTTCAGAATCAAAGAAAAGCAAAGTTCAAACAAACCCAAAAAGAACAAAAAGCACGTTTGGCAAACGGACTCCAACTCTGATCTTGACTGCTGCATCTGCCCAACATGTAAGCAAGTACTAACTCAGCAGGACATTGTCACCCATAAAGCTTTGCATATTGAGGATGAGGAGTTCCCTTCCTTACAAGCAATCAGTAGAATCATAAGTTAGCTTTCCTGAAGACCAATAAAACAGTTTGTCTATGAATATGCACTTTTTGGAATGAGGTTTGACAGTGTAGTGTGGCTGAGAGCCACTGCCAGCTGAGTACTCATACGCAGGTAACTGTTAGAGAGCCCTCTCAGTGCTGTTCATAAATAATGTGCAAAGGGATCACTGGACTGCACCGTAGCTAATTAACATCCAAAGTCTGAGCTTCCAAAATGCCTGAGTAGAATTAGGGCAAAATCACAGGGTGGGCAGGTGGGGGCCACCTTTCTCCTGTAAAGCAATAGCTGAGAAAATACTTTCTGATCTGACGACTGACAGGAGACACAATAGTGGAATATGCATCTGGTTTGGGTTTTCTCTTTCTTTTTTGGGGGGTGGGGGGAGATTTTGAATCACTGAAATGAGTGGAAGCAGCAGTGGCTTCCTTTATATTCTGATTTGTGTGCTATTTCTGTGACCACGGAAATCAAAGTAGTCAGGGGTGCAAAGATGCTGAAAAGGAAAAGATGCTACTCACCGGTGAATGAGACCATTTCAGGTGTGTGTCTATAAATATTGGGCTGCAGCAAAGAATATTCCTGTCTGAAAACTGAGTTAATTCTACTACTTGAAGAATTGGACTGATCGGTGTGATTAGTTGAACCTGAGGTCTGAAGTTGCCTCTGACCTTTTATGTAACATGTTCTTTAAAGAAACTTATTTTGTAGCACTGCATGTAGAATCATAATGTTAACGCTTTACTTCCTGTAAAGCACACTTCACAGTAATTTTATTTAATGACTGCCATGTTTCTAATTTCTTGGATGTATCAATGGTGGTAGTTCCAAGCAACAGCGTATTGGGACATTAAATGCTGCTGATCACTGACCATGTTTATCTGCAGTGCCTTTAAGTGCATTTATCTGTTTACAGTGGTCTACACTAGCAAGGATAATTGGTTCAGACTGTACGGAGTGTTTACATCCTGTACCTCCCTTGGTGATATTGGTCTGCAGTAGCTTTGCTTATGTTGCTTGCCATCTCTAAATTCCACCTCTAGGAAATGGGAGTTGAATCTGTTCATTGAAGCAACTCCTTCAGCAGCAGCTCTGATGCGATGGAGTGACGAGACCTCCCTGCAGTGCACTTTCATGGCTATAACAAGTGTCTGATTCTTGCCCATCCTTGCAGACCAGGTTTAGTTATTTTAACATGTTGAAGTTAATTTATGTAATTTTTAAGTGACAAAATACTGCTTTTATATAAGCATTTATATGAACATGAGTTCAGACTATTACTAAAGAGCTAGTTCTGGCTACAGAAATTTTTTCTTGCCTTATACTTCGTAATTTTTGCTTGCTGTCAGGCTGCAAAGTGCTTTTGGTTTCTTTTCCAAATAGCTAAGGCTGTTTTGAATACCTGAGCGTGTTGTATTCAGCACAGGGGCCAGACTGCATGCCCTGAAATGGGGAGGGGAGGATCGTTTGGCTGCATGGCTGTTTATAAAATGCATGAATATATTGCAAGTAGTAATGCTTCCGTGTTCCTGCTTCGAGTCGGGTTCCCTCGAGCAGAGCCGGGTCTGATGCCCGTGACACTACCACGACAGACCTGACTGCACTGGCACTTGGGCGCTTCACTTTTGATGCCAGCTGCCTGTGCCACGTCCAGTCAGCAACAGATCTACAGCGTCAACTCTTTTTTTTTCCCTGTATGTTCCTTTGGTTTGTAAAGTTCAGAGGAAACGAAATGCATTTACTCTCCAGGAATTTCTTACGTCTTCCCTTTATTTTCAGTTAATTTCTTCTGTGTTAGCAGATCTGTAGTTCCACCTGGCAGGTTGAGACCTCGAAGTGCTGCTGTAAGTTTCCTCAAGGCGATTGATCTCTTTGGCCTGATGATGCAGTTCCCTTGTTCCCTGTGCTCACCTGGTTAAATAAAGTGTTACCACATTTTTTCAGGCCGCTTCTTTTCATTTTAAACTCTTTATTGAAAATAAGTTGCAGTTGGTACACAGACACTGAAAATACATAATCACAGATTATTCTCTCAAAAGATATTTTTTATATATTTATATATATACAAAAGTTGTAAACATTTTTAACATTTTCATACACAGTCCACTTTATACTACAATGCACGTAAGGTTAGTGACAACTGCAACTCTTTGAAGCGGTCTGCTTATACGGAGGTATCTGCAAAGAACTGAAATCTGCAAACCACATTTGGTATCAGTTTGTTATTAAAACTTGTAAAGAATCTGAGGTTTAAATGCATATTGCAACAAAATACAGGCAGCTGAACTTGGGCTTCAAGTCAAGACAGTGAAGGTCTTTTCTGAGCCTCACTGGTTGTGGGGAGGGGTCTTCTGACACACAGCTTCAAAATGCAATCTAGGAAAGTACTGTGAATAAAAGAGAGTGGAGCTACATCCATCTGCTGCACTTCGGGAAAACAAGGCGGAAAGGAAGTCTGCAAATATATACAGCAGCTTTTATAGAGAGAAATACTGATTCCACATAAGTAATGAGGTGATTTTACTAATGAACAGACAATGACCGCAGTTGGTTTAATTCTGTTTAAATGATCTCATAGCTGCAGCAGGCAGAATGAAGAAAGAGCCAGCCATACGTGCTTGGAGGGGACAGTGCTGGCCGGGGAGAGAGACGGGTATTGATAACCCCCAGTAAAGAACGTCTGGGTGATAGAAAAAGCAGAGAAGAAATGCAGTAGCTGTTACGTCCTGTTGTAGTATGAACTAATTTTCAGTGCTGTTGTGTAGCTACCTGCAATTTGCCTGACAGGAAACTCATCTTACAAAGCGCCTTGGCAAAACAGCAAGGAATATCCAACTGCTCGCAGATGTGACTTAAACTGCATGAGATTTAGAAGCATGTAGTTGGGGGGAGATGTTTTTGCTAAGCATCAGTTAAGCAAAGCTTTCACCTTCCTAGGAAGAGCTTAAAATGTTGGGAACAATTTCCAATTAACATCTTTCTTTCAAATATTTTTTTAATGTACTTAAACTGTAAGTTCATAAAAACAAACAAAACCCTCAGGATGTGTTTAACTTCAGCAATGAGAAATATCTGTGTTGTCACAACAGAACCTCCTGGAGCAAGATGACCTTGTAGAATAAATCTCCAGGAAAGGTACAGGATTGTTCAGATTCTATTCTTTATACCCAAATTCAATGCTAACACTGCGTAGAAGCTTTTGGCACGCTAGCCTGAGAGCAGCACGGTCCTGCCCTCTGCAAGCTTGAGTTAGCTGCTGGGCTTCTGGAGATCTCTTGAACAGAGAATATATTAAACAGCTTGCAGGAACAGCATGAGGGTAGCAGCTGGCATGGCACGAATTCACAGCAAGATTGAGGCATGCTTTTAAGACTTGGTGTGGATAGATACAAGGAAAGCAGCTACTGTCTACCACAGTGAATCCACAGGGAGAAAAAGCGGGTGAAAGAAGTATGAAGACTGATGTTAAGAATACTCAAACCTCAAGGAAGATACTACAGGCGTTACACCGAGGGATCTAGGAATTCTCTAACCATGAGCCCATACGGTTATAGTTACAGTCCGTACCTGCACACACTGGTCTGCCTGACAAGTCACCGACACGCTATGTGCTACGACAGTTATCACGGTACCACTAACACAGCGAACGGCTAGCGGGAACACTGCGGGGCCTCACAGGGAGCTTGCAAACAGGACTTGGTACAACTGGTCGGCAGGTATCAGCACTGGCCAGGGCAAGGGCCGGTGCCTCACACTTCCTTTAATTAAGCATGTTTTAATTCAGCAGGGCCGTGTGGGCTACCATGCTGCCACTGGGGGACAGGGAGTTACACAAGAGTTCATCAACAGTCTTGCCAACAAAAGATAAAATGGTTTTTCTTTCCAGGTGGGTGAATGCTGTTTCCAAGGCATGTGTGTCTTAGGTGTTGCGGTGCCACGTTAATTATGTTTTTTTTCCCATCCTGTCTGGCTGACACTGCCTGAGGGGCGACTGTTCGTGAGTGAACTCATCACTGTTGCCTGGAAAAAATATATCAATTGTGGGACGCCTGCCCAGCTTTCTGCCCGCCCTTGTGCCACGAAAGCAGGGCAGCGCCCACCCTGCGGCTCCTCTCTGCAGCAGGAGGCTCCTTCCAGCGGCACCACGCGGGAAGCAAGTGAAGGTTTCTCGAGGTGGCGTTGGTGTGGCTGGGCCGAGGATGTAATTCCCAGCTCCAGTTCACCCAAGGAGCGATCTGCTCTGCCTCATCCCTGCCAGGAACCTTCCCAGGTGCCCAAACCTCTTCCTCCTCCTCTCCTCTGAGCACAGCACATCCAGAGCCTTGCACACGCACAGCGCCAAGTGCCATTCACTAATGAATTTCGGGGAGCAATGACTGGAAAAAGAAGCTGACCTTGAGAAGAACAACCGTGCCTGGCCCAGGGGTGGAGTCGCAGTTGTGCTGTTGCTGTACCCATGCCACAGCTGCTGCTCTTAGGTCAGTGGCAGCGTGGGTGTGCGTGGGTGTGTGTGGGTGTGCGCAGCCATCCTGTGTCCCGCTGCCACCGGGTGGAAGGGGGTGCAAAGGAAAGAAATGCAATGTAGGCCTGGGGTGCATACATTCAGATGTTGTAATATTCAGCACGTTTACACCACTGATCAGGACACTTCTCGCAGTCAGACAGAACTTTAGTTCTTTACGGTTACAAGGAAACTCTGGAACAGTTATATAGTTAGAAAAAATACAATGTACCGAACAAACATTATCTCACATACAATCAATTTAAACATTTAAATTGATTATAATTTTGCTAAAATATTAACACAAGTACTGTTTGTGCTGCTAAAATTTCAGTGTTCCCTCTAAGGAAAATATTGCTACAGTTCTACTGTACCCTGTATTAAAATCTTCTGCCTTTTTTTTTTTTTTTTTCAGCAAGACTGGCTCTAGAAAAATCGCAGGGGTCATATCATGAGTTCAGGCTTATACTGTACTGGTGTTTGGATGTCCCTGGTCTACTTCATGCGCGGCTTTCTCCCTGCCTGACTGGCACAGGCCAAGTGCAGATGCCCCTAGGTGACACTCAGGTCAGGCTCTGTGCCATCCTCCTGCTCTCCGCCCTGCCTCCCTCGCTGCTGAGGGCAGCTCTGCCGGCAGCAGGCGAAGCTCTTCACGACACATTAGAGTTAAAAAGTGGGTGCAAAGGTGCGGGCAGGGAGATGCGCAGCCTCTGGTGCTGTCATCGTAAAGCCACGGTGGAAACCGCTGTGGGCTGCCAGGTCCCCGTGTCACTACGGCCCTGCAGGAGAAGTGTCTGAGCTGGGAGGTGCAGGGTGAGAACAGCCCGCACGGCTCCGCAGCGCTGGGCACTGCCCGGCGAGCGTGAAGGTCCGGATCCAGTGATGCCTGCATTCACGTCAAATGCACGTTTTAATCTGACCTAGCTAGCAGGGGATTCAAGTTACGCGTTTTGTCACTGATAATGACTGCCTGCGATGAGGTTTGCTGCTTATTAATTAATGCATTTATTTGCAATTTTGCAGCAGAAATGAGCTGTGTTAATGATGATGACAAAAAACTGCTGGAATATTATTTATTTATTTTTGCTACAAGAACAGCTGTGGCAGTCCCTTAACTATTGCTTGTCAGGAGGTCAGAAGGCAACACACGACTTCTGCCAGCATAAAGCAGCAAGGCAAAAATTCCCTCCCTAGCAGCCAGGCACCGCGAGCCAGGAGAGCCGGGGCTGCCGAGGACAGAGCTCCCACCGAGGCGCTCGGGAATCCTCCCCTCAGCAACGCTGCTTCAATCCTAGCAGCAAACAGCTCAGCTCACTGCCCCCTGCACCCAGGTGCCTGAAGGCCCTCAGGCTGCTGACGAGGCTCTACTGGGTTTTCATACTTCCTTGGTTTAGCCAAGGCTGTGACTCCGCAGCTGGAAACCAAAACCCAGCCTCTGTCGTGGGCATTTTTTCATGGCCTGCATTCTGCTGCTGTGTGCAAACATGGGCTGCGTGCGCCCCCGGGGTGGACTTCAGAGCCTATGGAGTCTCTTCAGTGCTCCCTTTGAATTCCGCATTGCCGGGGCCCGCAGTGCCAAACACACGCTCACACCTGAGGTTTTTGCTGCAGATTACGACAGATGGTGGTTGCTCCCTGTATAAAAATACACGTTATATACTGCTTGCTAATTGACTTCGACTTTGAGTCACTGAGACACCCACACCTTTTGTGATGGCAGCTCTGGGTTTGAGTGAGTAAGTGTTCAGTATTGCCAATCGGTAACTACTTGTAAATTTGCGAACTTTAACAACCCCCCGATGAAGAAGTGGAACTGTAACACGCCATATTTTCCACTGGTAAAAGCCTATTTCTAATTAGCAGACAACTATTGCTGAGCTGTTTTCCAAAGCGAGTTTCAAACAGCAACTTCTCGTGCCCTCACCAGCCCCGTGTGGAAGCACAGAAGCCGTTTGGATAATCTACACAACCCCCAAACCTCTGTGCCTCCACCCCCGTGCTGCTTGCATCCTAAACTATGTTTGCAATACCTGTTTGGTTGTCGTGGTTGGTTTTTGTACAGTAAATATATACAAAGAAAAGTTAACACAGACACCGCTTATGTCTTTGTAAATTTGGCACTTTCCTTGGACTCTGCTTTTACGCTGTACGGGGAAGCCCTGCAGCAGCTCCCAGCGCTGCGGACCCACGCTCGCTGCAACGAGACCAGTTCTGTGTTAGCTCTGGAAGAACGAGATAAATACCAACTCATCAGCTACTGTGTTTTCTAACAGGAAAAGGTATTGTTGACTTTCCTAGGCACTCACTGGAACCCGGCGCCCGTAGCCTGCTGTTAAAACAAGCCTCAGGGAAGGTACTTATTTGTCTTGTGCCACCTGTGGTAGCGACCTTCCTGCCTTCTGACTTAGAGGGAACACTGCTTTTATAAAACCCTTGGACAGGTAAGACAAGAACCAATACCACTGTACAGAATTCACTGCACAACTAGCTAATAGTAAGGAACCCAGCACTGACTTGCCACATTAAGGAAATGGTACTGAATACATTTGCAATCAACCGGTTAATAACTGTACTGCACCATAGGACGTGGTCTATTTGTACACGGCCGCGTGGCGCCCTCGGCCCTCAGTATGCTGGCACTTGGTAACCTTTCGGGTTGGCGTCTGAGGTCTCGGTGAACGGGGGGCTCTGGTAGGTCTCTGTGCTCTCGATGCCGCTGCCGGTGGGGTACCCGGGGTACGAGGCGTTGGGGTCAGCCGCGAACTGGTCGGTGGCAAAGAGCGACATGTCAGTCCCCAGGCGGTATCTCTGCAGCGCCTTCACCGCCAGCGCGACCTGCCAAGGGATGGAGAGGGTTGGGGTGAGTGCAGTGCCGCGGCCAGGACCCTGCTTTCCCCGGCACGCCGCCCTCCGGCTGCCCGCTGATGGGTCCCAGGCCAAGGAAATGGGTTGGTCCTGCAGAGACTCCCTCGCCCTCTCCCAGGCTGCAAGTATTCAGGTCGCAAATCGTGGGAAATGCGAGCGGCAGAGCTGCGTGAGCACCGCGTTGCTTTTATTTCAGGAGCTTTCATTAACAATTCAATTAGTTTATAAATGACAGACTCAGAGAAAGAAAAAAATAAAAAACTGCCTGCACGAACCAGGAACGGCTCCCAGCCACCACAAACGCTGCCGGTGGCCGTGCACCACACATGGATCGGGCAGAGCACCCGAGTTTCTGGCCCCGGGGAGAGGAACACGAGCTCACTGGGCACGTGGAGGGGCTGCTGCAGGTGGGGACCGGTGTCCCCCAGCCCTCCCCGCTGCCGGTGGGTGGGAGCAGCCCGGGAGCAGCCCTCGCTGCCAGCCCCAAGGCTGTCGGGGCAGTGTTTGGGATGCTGTGGGACGGGCAGGGGGGCTCTCCTGGCTCCCTCGGCAGCGGCTGCGCTGAGCAGGCAGGGCGGCAGCACAGCGATTGGATCTGCCCGTGGCTAAGAGCTGCAGGGGAGCTGGGATTAGAGGAGATATGTTTGGATAACTGCAGAGTGGGGAGCCGTAAAACTGGCGAGTAACTGGAAGCAGGCTGCTGCTGCTGGAAAGGCTCGGGCAGGCTTTTGCTCCAGTTCTTTTAAGGTGATGTGGAATTAGAGCACATCTCGTGTGCTCTCTGCCTGCAAACAGCCTGAGCGGGGGTGGCAATGACCCGGGGGCCTCCCCTGCTCCTCCACACATATCCCTCTGGCAAGCACGGGTTATTTTCCCTGGCCCCAGCCCCAGCTCCACAGGCAGGGGCTGGCAGCTGCAGGTAAGGGACCCCGCGGGGTTGCTGCGGTGCCTCGCACCCTCCGGCAGACGTCCCTCTGCCTCCCATGGCTGTCGGTACGGCTGTGGGACACACAGAGCCTGAAAGGTGTGCACAGGGGGTGCCAGCAGCCCCCACCCCATCACTCGCTCCTCCCGGGGAGGGCAGAGGAGCACCCATGCTGGCTTCCCCCTGGGCTGAGCTGCTGAGCCTGCGAGCTGCCCAAATCCCCCGCAATCCCGTGGGACAGGCTCACTCTGGCAAACCTCTCCTGGGGACTCATTTGCTTCAAACCACGGTCTGAACAAGGCCCTGGGGGGGGGGGGGTCCAACAAGGCCCTGAAATGAGGGCAGCAACGTGTTTTCGATGGAAATGCAACTTTCCAGCGGCAGGAGAAGGGGAAGTTTGGAACTCCCCGGGGAGAGGGGAACAGAGCTGGTGCTTCCCGAGTAAGGAACCACAAGTTTCACCTTTCTGCCGAGGGGCAGGGGGAGGGACTGCAGGTTACTTCCACACCATCCCACCAGGATTCACTTCTCCAAACCGTGCCCCAGATTCCTCCTCCCAGCTCAGCGCTGAGCCCACAGAAGGTTTCATTTCTCCTCTCCCCAGTTGAGCTCTGAGTTGGGCCGTTTCTTCTGCAAACATTAAGTTTGTGCCATGGTGAATGTTCACTGGCACAAAGCCCAGCTGCGGTGCCTGGTGTCTGCCCAGCACGGGGCTCAGACCCTGGCGGTGACAGCGGGAGGCAGTGCTCACACCGTGATGCCCTGGTGCCACACTGCCATGCCGCACCTCTGGATAGAGAGAGCACGTCCCAGGATAGGGTTCGTGACAAGCCCAGAAGCTGAACTCACCCAGACAACGATGGAGAAGAAGGAAAAGGCGATTGCTGCCCGGGCAGCATCTGCTCCTTGCAAAGCCCCTTTGCTCATATTCGTCCGTTGCCACTGGTTTGCTAGGAAGCAGAAGGCTACAAACCACAGGAAGGACAAGAAACCTGAAAGAGAACAGAACTGGTCAGTGCTGTTACTGCCCACAGTAAGGGCAAGGACCTCTGCTGCCAGGCCCCAGTGATCCGCCTGCTGACAACCAAACACTGCCATGCAGATTTTCAGATAGTGACAGCGATCTTGGGTGCCTCGGCCCGTGGAGTGGCCCAAAGAGATGTGTTTTAGGAGAGGCTGATTTACAACCACCATAAATAAGTAAGTAAATAAATAAATAAATAAAATAAAATAAAATAAAATAAAACAGGGCTGGAGGGGCGGCTCTGCAGCCCTGGCATGTTGTGGAGGCGCACGGGTGTCAGGCAGCAGGCTCTGCTCTTCGCTGCTGCCCTCCGCTGACTGTGCTCCTGCTTCCAGCCCTGCTGGGCTCTGGGGGATTGAGCAAAAACGCTCCGTTGATTATTTCTTACTGGAACCAAGGCTGGCTGAGCAAGATAGGGCTGCAGCGCCCCTAATTCAATCACCAGCCGACAGCAGTGCCTGATGCCAAGGAGCTCACAACAGTCGCAAAGCAAGCCATAAGCACGCTGTACCAAGCAGCAGTGCTTTCCAGTGCTGGAAGGAGGAGCTGCAAAACCTGGAGCCTTTCATGGTGCTTTTTTAAGGGCCTCCAGCTTTCCTGGGCGCCCCCAGCACTAAGCTCATCCCACGTGCTGATTCGGGGTGGCAGCACGGGCAGGGATCCGGGCCCCGGCAGGCAGGATGCTGAGCTACCACGCTTCTTCCCAAGGATTATGGACACATCAGTATGAGCAGCCACACTGCCGGTCCCGTGGGGCAGCCGGCTGCAAAGCACAGTCTGGCTGCAGGGGGAGGAAAGGAGCTTCCTTTATTCCCCTTCATCTTGCCAGTTGTTTTTAAATATGATAAAAAATGCATGCACATATCCAAATACGTTGCAAGATTTACAGGGCTTAGCGTATACATTGCCTTGTAGTCAGAATTTGCTCCTAACTGTGGTTCAGAACACAGCCCTTGTTTCCTTCCCTTACACCATTGGGCCTGGGGCTTCCTGACCAGCTTTGGCCAGCCCGGCCCTCCTTGAGATGCTGAGCTGCCCTCACAGCAACAGAACCCTCCAGCCAGCATCACCCAGGCTTTCCTTTTCCAAGTCACAGACTAACAAAACGGCCTCTTTTTGCGGAACGTGGCTACCCCAGATCTCTGCGGACACATTTTCAGTTTCAGGATGATCTCCTTGTCCTCAGCGACAAATGGGACCTCTGGGGCTTGTTCTCCAAAGGCCATCCTCAGCACCACGCACACCTTGGAGGTCTGTGGGTCTGTTACAAAAGGGCTTTACCAGCAGCTGGCACCCGTTAAGGAATCAGATCCTCCCCAAAATGTGGAGGGATGCGACACAGTGTGGGTGGTCACAGAAGGGGTGGTCAGTATGTGGTGAGCAGGGCGGCCCCAGCAGGTCCCGGTGCAGGGAACAGCATCCCGCAGGGGGCTGCCACAGCTCTCCAGCCTCAGGGTGTTTGGGGAGCAAAGGCCTGGGCCAGACGGACCCGGCGGGCACGGTATGGCCCTCAAAGGCCCCTCGGAGGCCTGACACAGCCTGCGTGAGCCCAGCCTTCCCAGGGGCTCCGGGAAGGGCTGGTTTCATTTCTGTGCCAGCACCGTTTCCATTTGTGATCACGTTCCCCCTCTGTTAGCACTCCTGTGAGATGAGACTTTGCTCCCAACACCCTGAATCACGTGCTGGGATCACAGCTGCTCCTGAGAGGCTGCCCTTGTGTTGCAGCTCTGCTCCTGCTGGTGCTGGCCAGGACTGTCGCTGTCCCACGACTTCCCCCGTCACATCCCACGGAGGGTCCAGGTGGCTCCCACAGCTCGGTGGCACCGAGCCCCAGCCCTGGCGTATTGACAGGACAGGGTGGAAGTGGGTGTTTGGGAGGCGGCGGTTGCAGTCCTTGCCATTCACAGCCCTGAGAAGGAAGGGGGCTGAGCTGGCAGGGGGCTGTTGGCAAGCACCGGTCCTGACTGCTGGGGGACCCGTGCACCGGAGGAGCTCTGCACCCTCCCGAATGCTGGCAGCAAGGAGAATACCAGGAAGAAGTGCAGGAGCCAGTAGATAATTATAGTTTTAGGCTCTGCAGACAACAGAGTGCAAACACCAGGAAAGCTACGTTACAGCCGTAATTACAGCCTGGTTCCAAGCAAGCGCATGTCTCCGGGAGCAGCTGGAAGAGCAGCTGGAAGAGAAAGTCCCAAACACCACTCGCACAGTGCCGTGGCAGTCCTGCCGGTGCCCAGTGCTCCCTCCCGGGGGGCTCCAGGGGCTGCAGCAGCCGCAGCCCCCCCTGCCCCATCGGGGCACCCCGCTGCAAGGACAGCCCCGTAACTCGGGCACCTTATAACATTAATGCTTCTTGCACAGCCAGGTGATCCCTG
Organism: Oxyura jamaicensis; assembly: GCF_011077185.1. Taxonomy (NCBI): domain Eukaryota; kingdom Metazoa; phylum Chordata; class Aves; order Anseriformes; family Anatidae; genus Oxyura; species Oxyura jamaicensis. The sequence continues at coordinate 1,568,322 of NC_048906.1, forward strand.
TCGGGGTGATCCCTCCAATCTTGCACTGATCCGACACACAAGCCCTTTTTCTTTCCAGCGAAATAAAGCTGTGGGGTCGCACTGTAACTCCCCCACGGCCTGCACAGGCAGCAGCTGCCACGTAACAGGCACCGGGGTGATCCAGGCGAAGGGACAAGGACTTTATTTTCTCATCCCACCCACTCACTGCCTGATCTGCAATGTTCCCTCTTACCCCAGCACGCTCCTCACCCTCCTATTTCCCAAATGTGTTCTCAGCTTTTATATTAAAGCGTGCAGTAATGCAGAGGTCACTTGCGGGGAGGATGAAACGGTGGCAAGGAGGTAAGAGGAAATCAAGAGGTGGGGAGGAAGAAAAGGAAGCGGACAGCCTAAAAGAGTCCCACAAGGTCTCTGGAGGTTAACACAGAGATAGTTAATGCAAATTACTCTCAGACTTTGCACTCTGCACAGATTGGCTCTGAGGATGCCGAACCCAGCCGTTGGATGCCCTGGGTGCAGGTGAGCACAACGTCTGCAACCCCTGCGACCGTGCGGGCACCGTGTGCCAGGACAGCTCCACCTCTGCTGCAAGATCTGCTTCTGGAAGCAACCACCTGCCTGGCAATTCTGGGCGACTGGGTGTTCAGCCTACAGCAGTAAGCAAGGTTGGGGACAGCCGAAATTTTAGAGAAGTGAAGGCACGGAAATAGGAATGGGATAAAATGCAGCAGGCGTGACCCCACCCTGACACCTCCCAGTGGGAGCACCCACAGCAGGAGGGTGTTTGGCACACCGAGCGCTGTGTGCTGACAGCTGGCACCAGTGCTTGACTCACGGCCTGATCTGGGAGCTTAGCTGGCGAGGGGAAGGGGTGGACTGGCCGACCCAGCAGGGTGCTGCCACTCCCAGAGCCCTCCCTGCATGTAAATGGTCTTCTGCCAGCAAGGAAGTGATTTACCTGTTCTTTACCTAGAAGCCTAACGAGGGAAAGGCCCAAGGGAGGAGGAAGGACACACGCAGCTGACGTGATGCACCCGGAGCACGCACACTGATCCCTGGTCCCAGCAAAAAGTCACCGCTGGCAGCACACCAGGACAGACCCCCAGTGCAACACTGCAGCCTGCCCCCACGACCAGAGCGATGCCTGTGGGACAGAAACTCTGTAGGGCAGAAGCCTGTCTTCTGCAGCTTGCTGCTGAGCCCACGAACACGCACACAACGTGTGGCAAGTGCAGAAGAGGAATGAGGCAGAGACTGAACCGGTACCATTTCACACACGCCTTGCAGGGGAGAGGGCGGCTCTTACAAGGTGAAAGGCAGGGGAGGGTCACAGCCTCACAGCGAGACACGCACAGCCCCGCAGGAGATGGATGGGGACGTTCCCCTCCCATTGGAACTGAAGGGTTGCAGGCACCGAGCCCCACGGAAGGGGCTGTAAATATCACCTAACAAGGGCTGCCCGCCAGAGCTCTAACACCACGGCAATCAGCTTTCCAGCAAGGAGAGGGCATCCTTAACAACAGGCAAGAGCAGGGAGGCGATGACGGATGTTTCCATCTGGGATCAGAGAGCCGTCAGCTCTGCTCGCGCTGGATAAATCACCTTCAGACTTTGCTAACACGAGAGCCTGGAAATTGAGAACATCAGCTGCAAACTCAGCCAGAAAACTCCCAGAGCAGCCAAGCGGAGGATGGCCTCTCCCGGCACAACACATCCCGCCTGCTCGTGTTCACACGGCTGAGCCCCAGGCCCAGGGCTCAGAACGGCCCAGAAGATCCGTGGCAGTCCTGGGAGACCCAGAGCCACCTGCAAGCCCCAGTCCTGGAGGCAGCGAGGGACTGCAGTGGTGTCTCAGCTCCTGCCGCAGAAGCACGCTTCTGCTTTGTTCAGAAACACGCACACAGTGAAAACAGACCCAGATGTAGCTGATGAAACAACAGTTGTTTGAGCCAGAAACAGGAGACGTGGGAGGGCAAAATGCCCCGTATGGTCTCTGGGATGTGACCACCAAGCCTTGCTTCTCCGGGCAGCCTCACAGACCCCAGCTCAGCAAACGTCTCTGGCTGCAGAAGCAACACGGATGAGTGGGGCCCCCCTGACCCCAAGGCACCACACAGCTTCCCCACCGCTGCCCCTGAGCTCACCGCTACAGGACAGCCCTTCTGCCCCTTCTCCCCGACTAAGGCACACGAGCCAGAGTTGTACCTGAAAAGCCGAGGTCCAGCAGGACGGCCCGTTTGCGGTCCTTCACGCTGCTGATCTGCTGGAACTGGAGGTCCACCACAAAGAAGAAGATGCAGCCAAAGAAGGAGATGATGCCAATGGCGATGCCGTAACTGCAGGCGCTCTCGTTCTCGTTGAAGATGCAGAGCAGCTCGGGGGACTGGCTGTCCTTGTTCACATAGCACTCGTTCACAATGGAGCCAAACACCACGATGGAGAAGATCTGCGGAACGAAGGGGAAAATGCAACTTCAGCTGTTTACATTTAACTGTTTTCCAACAGCACCATAATTGGATTGGGTCCCGCGTTTGACTCCATGGCAACATGGCATTTGTTAGGCAGATCAGAGAATCACAGAGCAGCCTGGGTGGGAAGGGACCTTACAGACCACCTGGGTCCCCCACCAGACCACGCTCCTGCTCGCAGCTTCTTGGTGGCCCTAAGCAAGGCGCTGTTGGATGGCACCTTGGTCTTCCACTGCTGCCTGTTTGCCTTTCAGTGGCTTGGCTTGCAGAGTATTTTAAGAGATGCTATTCTCCAGACAGCCTAGGAGGAAAAAATAAACAGATTGGCCAGGCAGGTCTCTGCACAGGCTTTCTGCTTGTGCTGCTCTGTGCTGTCAGGCTGTGCTCAATAAACCCCCTTGTGTAACTGCGGAGCGGAGAGAAATGAAGTTACAGAGGATAATTGAGCTGCTGAGCAGGCTGGCCGTGGGAAGGACTGAGCGCCTGCTGGAGGGACAGGGCAGCATGGGGGCATGGGGAGCAGCTCAGGGGCATGGGGAGCAGCTCAGGGGCATGGGGAGCAGCTCAGGGGTATGGGGAGCAGCTCAGGGGCATGCAGAGTAGCTTGGGGGTACAGGGAGCAGCTCACCTGGCTGCTGCAGGATGGAGTAAGAGGTTGTAGCTGCACTGCCATGCAAACAATGGGGCAATCTTATGCATGGCTTAGCAGGGGCTGAAGGATGCAGCGCCTGCACCCATTATCCAGTGACCCAGTTCCAGCCTGGCGAAGGACAGCAGGGAAGAGGGCTTGCTGGTGGCTGCCCCAGTCCTGCCACTCACCGCTGGGACCTGTGGCAGAGCCAGGAGCGGGGCCATGGGCTGAGGTTGTTGTCCCAGTCCCCCAGAGCGGATCTGCTCCCAGGCAGGGCTGCAGAGCCACGGCTCACAGGGGTGGGGAGAAGCAGCTGCCCCGAGGCAGCCCCGAGCCCAGCACCCAGCGGGCTGTCTCACATCCCAGCTGCAGGAAGGGAGCGGGGCCACAGCACAGAGTCCATTAACACCATTCCCAGTGCTGCACGCTCAGGTAATTCCCCGATCCCTCCAAAACCAAAGGCAGCAAGCAGAACCCCGGGACCAGCCGCATTACAACTCGCTCTGGAGCCTGCTCTGGCACAGCCTGGGAAGCGCCACGCTGCTGTTTTGCTTGCTGGGCTCAGAGCAAGGCAGGCAGCGAGACCTGCAGACGCCTTTGCACCACGCTGTGCGTCTCTGATCTTGTCACTTGCTGCCAGCACCAGCCCACGGGATCCCTGCATGCCTCCAAGCCCCACCGGCTCACAGGACACAGCCGGAGGCCACGTCTGCAGGCAGAGACACCGCGAGCTCCTCCGGCGAGCCTACCGGCAGCAGGTAGGGTCCTGGGGCACAGCTCTGCTCTGGCAGCCCCACTGCTTCTTCGCAGTAACAGCACAGTCCTGAGTGCACGAGACCGAGACAGGCAGCAGACAGTGGCAGCAGCTGCACAGCCACCTGATAACCTGCAGCCCGTGGCCCTTGCAAAGTCATTGTGCGTGCCTGACGTCCCACCGAACAGCCACCTCTGCTCCCAGCGGGTAGTGGTAGCAAAGCTGGGGTGGAAGGGAGCAGAACTGACTACAAGGAAACCTTTCAGAATGCTCCCAGCACACCTTAGCGTAATGCTGTGACATACATTTTCTCCCAAGCACCAGCCAGATGTCTCACACCTGACTGCCCTCAAGCATTTCATCCAGACAGCCCGTCTTCCCTCTCCTCTACACTCCTTCCAGGGCTTGGGTGAAGCTGGGACAGAGGCTGCTCTCTCTGAAGCTACAAATGCAAGAGGCTCATTAGCAAACCTGCCTTAGACCATCTCCACTAACTCTCCCCCAGATTGAAGGGGACAACAAGGAGGCAGATCTACAAGAGAATGCATTACTAAGATATGAGGGAGTGGTACGGGGTGTTTTCCTTCTCTGTAAGGTGTCATCTGAAATAAAGGATGAGCAGAAGCAGCAGCCATGGTTTCTGGAGAACATCCTCTCTTAGGTGCATGAGAGCTCCTGCAAGCAGCCACCCCAGCACCCCAAGCCCGGGACGTGGCCACCAGCCTCTCAGGCTGATCTCTGCAGGCACAGGACAGAGCAGGTTCTCTCTGCACTGTGCCCAGTCCCACTCCAAAACCCACCATCAGGACAACTGAGGGCAGAGCTCACCTTCGAACCCTGTTAGCCAGGAGCTCCGTTAGTGATGGCAGACTCCTGCTGCACCTAAAAACCAGGCTAGCTCCCTGCTGGGCCACGCTGGGTGCCAGGGATGCTCTGAGAGCTGCCTGCTCGTTCAGCTGGCGGCCCTGCGCTACCCCAACACGCGGCACCCGGCCTGGAGACCCCACGTTGCACCTCTGCAGGGAGACACCCAGCCAGGCTCCCCAAAATACTCTGTAGCTGCAAGGAATCGAGCCGTCGGTCCCACCACAGGGTGTGAGATGGAGCAGTGCTCACCCAGAACACCCGGCACGGCTGGCGGTGTGCAGGTTTCCAAGAGCGCATCTGCAAAATGCAGGTGCAACTTTTGATCTACTCTTAGGCATTAATATGGGATATAAAGATAAACCCAGACGTCCTTCTGAGCATTCCCTCATCTTCAAATTTAACCAGCGTCCAGGGTCCTTCCCCTTATCCCGCCCTGAGCTCTGCTGACCTGCGTCACCGCCTGCATTTGCCCTGTTCCTCGCTAGCGCTGCACTTATCGGAGCTCGGCTGTCTCACCGCGACGGGCACATCATCATGCAAAGAACAAGAGGGCCGCATTGTAAGAAAGAAACAACAACAAACAGTAATAATAATTTTCCCAGCGCTTTGGCAGCAGCTGTAATATCAGCAGTTGTAAAAATCTGTTCATAAATAATGCAAAATTGTTATTTACCATCAGAAATAGCAGCAGCATTTATAAAACAGGCCCTGGAAGAAATAATGTGATTCTAGAAAACATGAATAATTGAGAACCTCTGATTCCACTGGATTATTTCTCTGGCAGGCCAGTGAACTTGTACTCAGCTTCTCAGATAAGTGTTTTACTTAGTCCTCCCAGGATTAACAGTCCTCCTGGACTACTCCTTCTTGCCTTCCGATGCCTCCCGGGGGCTCGCCGCCTGCGTGGCTGAGGCAGAGGGGCCGTGCCTGCCCGTGGTGCTGGTGCTGCCTGCAGAGCCCTGCTGTGCTGGGCAAGGAGAAGGCAAATCCCACGCTGCAGCACAGTAAGTGAGATTATGGCCGGTGCACAGAGAGCACCGAGGAGCAGCAAAAAGCCAAAAGGTGCCTGGGGTGCGTGTGGCACTCCCGGGACTGCTGCAAGCGCGACGGTTGCCAGCGATGGTAAGAGCAGACGTTCTGCTTAGCTCAGTGCAAAGAAACGCATCCTCCTTGCAGCTGGGTGATGTGAGGGACTCAGCCCGGCTGCAGGGAAGGGGCCGAAGGGGCTGAAGCTCCAGAAGCCCCTGCCGACCGAGGGGCTTGCAGGGACGCGGTGGCGAGAGCCGCTCGCGAGGCAGCAAGCCCACGGCGCCCACGGGACACGCGGCCCTTCTCGGGAGGCCAAAATAGGAACGGATTTCAAGTGTGTGCATTTGATAGATGCACTCAAAACATCAGCGCTGGCTGAAATAGTCCTGTCAAAACATGCTTTTCAGTGAAAACAAGTCTTCCCGTGTTTTCTCCCCCTCCCCCCGTGACTGAAATTTTAGAGTTTTTCTTGGAAAAACAACTGGTAAAACATTTTAATGAGAATAGATTTGGTTGTTTTTCTACGTGTAGGTTAAAAAAAGGAGTTTCGAGGAAATGTGGGTAGATGGGAGAAAATGAAACCCCTATGAATTTTCTGAAGATCACGAAAAACAAGTGTCATTTCCCATCTACCTCTGCAAACCTAATTTGCTCAAGCCCATAACCAGTTCATCAGAGACCTGGGAGAGAAAAGACCCGGTCGGGCTCTCCACAGCGAGTGCCAGGACAACCCGTAAAATCCCACTGGGGGGGCTCTGGGGCAGGGAGGTGACCGTGCACGGCTGGCGGGCAGCAGGCAGCAATGACACTCGGGCAGCCCGGCAGCAGCAGACCAAGTGACTCCTCACCCTTTCCCCAAAAGAGGGAAAGGAGCAGCCTGAGAGGGCAGGAGGAAGCTAGCTCGGCTGTGCCCTGCTGCAGGCACTGAGGCACCATTTCAGGTGTGCATGAAGCTGAGCCCCACGGTTGCCTTGCTCGCACCAGATTTTTGCCATCTGGCAGCGAGTGGCTGCCCAGGCTGCCTTGGCTCGGTTCTGTCATTGTGGTTTGCAGAATCCACATCCCCTCCCAGGGCTTGAGGCTGCTGGGCCGCAGGACCTGCACACCTTTCTTCCAGGTTGCTTTTAGCCTTCTGTCACCCAGGCACCCAAAATGTGCTTAAGGAGACCTGACAATCTGAGCACAGTCATCGCAAGGAAAACTGAAAGCCTGAAAACCACGAGAGCACAAGCTGAAAAAGCTTCAGTATGCGAGCTGTCAGCCATTTTAAGGTGAGATGTTTCCATTGCTGATGCACTGCGCTTCGATTTGGGACCTATAAAAAACATTACCAGAAGGTGTGGGGTTGTAGGAGACTGTAAAACCTTGCCTTGATTACACACGCAAGCAACTGCTAATGTCAACATCCAGGAAATGTAATGCATGAGGAAAAATAATCCATCCCTAATTTGCTCTGCTGTAGCTCTCTGTCGATGGTGCTAGGCACAACCCAAACGGACAGAGAGCCAGCACCAGCGTCTGGGTGATCCTTCCCCACACGAAGAGCTCAGGGAGAGCAGATGCCATGCGCTGACCTCCTGCAGCCCCCTCTGCTCCTCGAACCCCCACCCAGCGAGTAAGGAGGGAGAGCTGACAAGAAGGGAAACCAGCTACGCTCACACCAGCACGGGCCAAATCCTGCCCAGCTCTGAGCATTTTCATAAGCCTTGGTTAAGCCTCTGGTTAACCAGGTCCCGCGTCCTCCCCCGGTTTATCTTCACAGTTTCCAGTCCCAGGGAAGCTTCCAGCACAGATCTGTGTAATTTATTGCAGTGTGAAGACCAAGAGCTGCTGTAAGCACTGCCAGAGCTCCCCCAAGGACCGGGGATATGGCCACGAAGGAAAGGCCTGACGCAGTCTCTGGCACAGGACCGGAGAGTGTGATGCTGGCCCTAATAGGTTTATGGACGTGTCTGACGGGCTAATCAGCCTGTGAGGGATGCGTATCGATGACCACATGACCGATTTTTACTGAATTACTTTCTGTAATGTGGCAAAAGGCGCTGGCTGAAACACAGCGGCTATTCAAAGTCCCTAATCTAGTGATGCCATCTGAGCAGACATCGGACCGACAGCACTTTGAACCAGTGGTAACGGGAACACGGTGATTTAGTAGCATCTTAAGCCCAGTTGTGGTGAAACTTGTGTGTAATTCCATTAACAAAAATGTTAATTTTAAGCTCTGCCTTTAATCTACAGCCCACGGAAAGAGAGAATGAAGGCGGAAATCTGGTGACCTTGCTGAAAAGCAGCCAAGCCCAGACCAAGCCCAGAGCAGCTAAGATCACAAAATGACTCTTAGCATCACCGCGGGCTCCCTAAGAGCCAGCACAGCCCCGCATCTCTTCTCGAAGAGCCACGAGGCCTCACGTGTCTGAACTCCTGAAGGCGTGGGAGCTATCCAGAGTGTGCAGCACTGGGAACGCTTGGTGTTCCTTGCCGATGTCCCTCGGGAGGTTCTCAGCCCTGCTTGGTACAACAAGCAGCCCCTCCACCTGCCTCGGCAGCACGCTTGGACCAGGCAAGGTACCAGAAAGGGAGCAGAGCAACTCCAGAATCCTGTAGATGGGCTGTGTGTGGGAGCAGAGCAACCCAAAGGGTCACCCCACCACCTCCTCCTCACCCACCGAACCACCACCCGACATGTCCCTTGCCAAAGTCACAACGCAGCAAAGCACCTCTGCCCTGAAAGACAATGATTTGCCCTATTACAGACGGAGGGAGCCAAGCCCAAGAAGACCTTCCTGGATCTGAGCAGCAGTAACCTCTGGTCCTGAGAGCCGACTGCCGCGTCCCAAAGGGCACGGGGATTTCCGCCCATGCCAGGGGATCAGGTTTGGCTGCCGTAGTTCAGTCCTTCAATAAAGGTTTCACCCTTAAAACCAACAAAAGCCAACAAATGCTGTGCCCAATGAGGTAAAATATTACACAGGAAAAGCTCTCAATGTACGGGTGATGAACTAGAAATTCATTCAACTTCAAGAAATGAGAGAAAAAGGCCCCACCGGACAGCACAAGGCAGCTGCCAGCCCAAACCACTCTGATTCTGCGAATTCCCCTTAAAAGCTGTATAGAAGTATAGATAGCAACGGTAGTTACAGAGAAGGGAACTCATGATTCTGCAGGCATCCTCAGTGAATATCGCGTTTGTTTTGCCGTGCAAAAAATGTCTAAAAAGGAAACCACAAGAGTGATCACATCTTCATCTGACAAACTGCATCAGGCAGAGGGGGAAGACATGAATGAGGAACTGTTAAATGGTTCTTTCCAGCTCATGCCAGGAGAGTTCTGTTGTGTTTTATTTTTTTTCCCTTCAGATATTCAAAATTACTGTATATGTCATGGAAAGGTTGCTAGATGAGGCACAATCAGGAATCCCCTTTCACCAAAACTTAATGTGGGGGATTTCTAAACCAAAGTCACCGCTCATCCCCGAGTGCCCCCGTTGTTTGCCAGCACAAGGGCTCAACCTGCGGCCCCAAAGCAACTTCTGGAGTCACAGAATGGAGCTGGGTCTCCATCGGTGAAACCCCCCCGATGGCCATCAGCTGGATGGGCACCAGGTATGAAAGCTGCCCCATCCAGGGGCTCTCTTTCGCTCATATCGCCCCCCAAACCAGCACATCCCAAAGGAGCCGAGGCAGCTCCCTCCTCCTCACTCCAAAGGAACGTCCTACGAGGCGGCCAGGGTCAAGTCTCCAATGTTTGGTCCAACAACACAGGTTAAACACGCTTTAAAAAACACAACAGCAAACAACAGGAAGGGGAATCACATGAAAAAAACCTGCCCCAACACCTACATTCAGTCCGGCCTCAGCCAAGGGGCTTCTGAAGAACCCCAACGGCTGCAGGTGTGAGCACAGGCAGCCCAGCACGCCTTCCCCGTGGCTGCAAGACCGGCGAGGTTTCTGTTTCTTCTGCAAATAAAGGAGCATCGCGGCGGCTGTGGGGCCGTGCCACCCATCCTGGCCGCAGTGGGGTGTGATAAGCCACGCTCCCCAGCCCAGCAAGGAGGAGTTTGGGGGCAGAACAGAAAGGCAGCAAGGTCTCACAGACCAACACGGTCCCCGACACGTGGGTTTGATCTGGCATGAGCAGCAAAGCAAAATGTCTGGGCACACTTTGCTTTATAAAGCAAGAAATAACGAGAGCCATGCAAGCAGGAGGGATGGAAACCAGCACTGAGCTCACAGCTCGTGCCTGCAATGTCCCTGTGAGACCTGGGAAATGTGGTCCAAATGGCTTTTATCGTGAGCTTCCTGGGCCTGATGCACAATCCACTGAAAAGAAAAAAAAATCCCCCCCAAAATCCCGTGGGCTTTGGAGCTGACTGAATGCCACAGACTGCCTGGGTATAGTCCCAGGAACGTGACATTCATCCAAGCCAACAGGCCCTTCACTGCCCAGAGGTGATGCACTTCTGTAGTCATAAGCACTCGCTCTTCTCAGCCTCCTTGTGAACCAAGACCTATGACACGAATGACTTCTCTACTGAGTAAACCAGCCAGCAAATCCATGCGTGAATATTTTCTAGGCTGGGATTTTTAGCTCACCTCCCATATTCTGTTCCTGTTTCCCAGCAGGGTCCAATCCCCCCTGTACAAGGGTGTTGTGCTCCCTGGGTGGGTGGTGGCAGCTTAATTTCAAGAGGAACCAAGCTCACCATCAACACCATCACTCAACTATTCGGCCGACCATGTCCCAAACCAACACCGTTGTCAACGCTTCGCCACGCAGAGCATCCCAGTGGATCCCAACCAAGTTCTCCAGACCAAAGTGACACTTCCAGGAAACACCTGCCACCGTGTGCCACCCAAACCCTGTGCCAAGCATCGCACCTGTCCCATGCCTGGGAACTCCAGGTCCACAGCCGGCCTCCACCCTCCCCCAGCAATGGAGTCCTTCTGAAAGCTGGCTCCGACCCAGCAAAACATTTAAGCATGTGGTTTAACTTCCAGCATGTGATTGCTGCTGGAATTGCTCATGTGCTTCAAGGTAAGCACATGCTTCCATGTCGTGCTGCTCGCGGCCTTGGCCGGAGGCACCCCAGGGAGCCCCAGATGCCCGTTGTGTGGGCTGGAGGATGGCAGCGTGGGAGCAGCACCTCCCCTCACACCTTTCCTTCGCTCGCTGCACACATTTGGCACTGCTGAAGGTGACACAGAGCCGGCGGGCGAGGGCCTCCGTGCATGAGCATGGACGAGCCTCCAGGGGCTCTGCTCTCCCCCAGCCTCCAAGCACCAGAACCAGGAGCTGGCCGTGGCAAGGGCTGGGCAGAGCCTCCCTGCGGGGGGCTTTTGGGAAGGGGCAGGCATCGCAGAGCTCGCTGGCAGTTTACACTTGCAGATTTTAGCAGGTAAATGCCAGGCATTGCCGGGAGGTGGATCGGGGCTGCCGTTAAGCCCCAGCAGCCTGGCAGCACAGCTCCTGCGAGCTCCCATGCGCAGCTTTCCGGGTTGCTTATTCATGGAGCATCAACGGGCAGAGCCTTCGCTGGGCGGCTGCACGGCTTAGCCCACCTCCTGCCTCCCTGCTGTGCGGCACAACACATGCATGGGAAACGGCCAAAAAACATGACATCCTAGAAGAACGGGGGCAGCTGGGCAAGGCTGGCTGTAGGATTTCTTCTCTCTCACACACACATGCATGCACAGAGCGAGGAAGGAAGGAAAATGTCCTCTGCTTCCTGATTTACACCCCGTTCTGTAGGCTTTGCTCAAGCACCAGCGAGACAACCGTTAAGGAGCTGTGGCAGCGCCCACCCGCTGTGCCCTGCCCTGCTCCCGAGGAGCATCCCGCAGCCCCCCGTGGGCGCTGGCCGGCCCCACGCCGCGTGTGGCTGCCCTTTGCGTGAGGGTGCACGGTGCCAGCTCGCTGGGCACAACGGGCACAGCTCAGCACCCGGCGGCTGCATGCTGCAAGGGGCCACACTGCAAGGGCTGCGTGCTGCAAGGGGCTGCAAGGTGCAAGAAGGGGCTGCAAGGTGCAAGAAGGGGCTGCAAGGTGCAAGAAGGGGCTGCACGGTGCAAGGTCCCTCCCGGAGCAAGGTGCCACCCGGTGCGCGGTGCCGCCCGGTGCGGTGCCGCGGCGCGCTGCCTTACCCAGGCCGTCACCCGGAGGATGGTCTGCGGCTGCTTGAGGAAATCCAGGGGGTCGATGGCGCCCCCCCGCCCGGCCGGCTCCGAAGGAGGCTCCCTCCATCTTCCCCCGCCGCCCGCTCCGAGCCGCTCCGAGCCGCTCCGAGCCGAGACGAGCCGCGCGCGCCCCGCGCCGGCCGCGCGCCTGCCCGCCCCCCC